>NC_056745.1:1557041905-1557101905 GCF_019279795.1 Protopterus annectens
TGTATTTGTAGCAAATTCTTCTGTGTAAGCTGTAGTAGCTGATTCATAGCATTTATAAGTGTTTGCTGTACCTGTTTCTGCCTGTTTTGTGAAAAAAAAAGAAAAAGATATCTCTTGTTTTTCCTGCTTTACTAGTTTAGTCCAGTTTCAGAGTTGCTGATTCCTGGGCTTTGGTTGTAGTTCCTGTGTACTGTTTCCTTGCCTTATTTGGGGGAGAGGAAGTTACCTTGCTTACCAGTGGGAGTGGGAAGCATTGAGCTGCCTTTTGTCCAGTTTTGTGAGGTTTCAGCCAGTAACTAGTAGTTTATTGGTCGTTTTGGGCCAGTTTCTAGCTTTTCCAGCCCCTGGTATAAAAGCGTAAACGCTAGCGATTTAGCGTGGAGCTGCCACTGTTGCACACTAGGGCAGCCGTTAGGCAGGTTTAAACTATTCGGCTACCTAAAGTCCACTCTTCAAATTTTCCTTAAAACTACCTTCCTCGAACTATACTACTGATCTAATCAGCGTATCCTATAACTAAAAGATCATCTCCACTTGACTCCAAGTAGACTATTCTCTATCTGTTAAACCTAGCACTTGCTCCTACAGTACTTATTACCTTGATACGGCACTCTTGTCATAGATAGTACCCCAAAAGGTAACCCCCATTTCTCGGTCACCCACGTCCCCCTGAATCTTTTTTAAAGTTTTTGTCTATCCTTCTAGCATGTCGAGGGATCAGTTGCTAGTATCCTCTCCTGCTCAGCTGGTGAACCTGGGAATACTGAGGCAATGTTACAATTGCCTCATGTACACAGACAACCCTCTCCTCCTCCCACAAAACACAAATACATGCGAGAGATGCAACTATACGGCCAAACTGGAGGCTGAGCTCTCTCAACACAGGACTGGCAAGACCAGTCAGGAGGAGAAAGTTACCACACACACTATAGACCCAGTCTCACATAGCACCATTACAACCTCAAATCATACACATAAACACACAAAGACATACTCGGAGGCTCTGATCAAAAATCTACCAAAACAGCAGAGGCCACCAAAGCAGACACCCAAACAACCACCACCTCAGAACACAACACCTGCAACACATAGACCTCACAGTCAGAGTGTCAAACAGTCACAGCCCTTAAGGCCAAACACAATGCCAGACACACTAGTCATTGGTGACTCCATAGTCAGACACACTGACGTCCCGCTCACCAGACTGAGTAAGGAGAAGGTCACAGTAAGCTGCCTGTCGGGCGCTAGAATCCGCCACATAACGCAAGCACTCAGGTCTCTCAACAGCAAGTACAAATATGACTCAGTCATTGTCCACACTGGTGTAAACGACCTGAGACGTACCTCCTTGGACTACATGAAAGAGACATTGAGAAGCTCTCTGATTATGTAGCCCAGGCAGGTATGACCCTGACCTTGAGCAGTATCCTACCTTCACCAAGAGTGATGCCACAATACAGAGATAAGATGATCAGCTTTAACAATTGGCTTAAACACTGGTGTCATTCAAAGGGGATCCAGTGTCTGTCTGCCTGGGATGACATGCTGGACAAGCCACGCTGCTCGCAAGGGACGGCTTGCACCTGTCACCCTGGGATTCGGATATTGGCAAAGGCTCTTGCCACCCCATAGTGCCTTTTTAGGCAAGGCTCAAATTCTAAACCTACCACCCTAGAACACAAAAAGGAAAAACTAAGGGTAATGCTGCTCAATGCCAGAAGTCTAAATCTCAAAATGCACGACTCGAGGCCCTTCTCAGTATGGAGAACATCGATGTCTGTGCTGTGACAGAAACCTGGTTCAAGGCTCCTGAGAGCACCCCAGCGCTATCAGGTTTTACCTCATATCATGCTCCGCCCCAAAATCCGGACAATACCAAGAAAGGAGGGTATCCATATTCATCAAGGACACCCACACCTCAAGACTGGTGGCAACGCATCGATGCATCGGAGACCATCCAGGTGCAATTAACCATAGGCAAGACTGCTCTGCAAATTGTAGCATGTTACAGGCCACCCTCACAAACTCAGGAACCTCACATGGCCTTCCTGAAAACACTAGAGGGATAAATGTATCACCAAACACCATCATACTAGGTGACTTCAATTACCCTAATATAGACTGGGAACACTACTCAAGCCCAAACACCCTAGCCCAAAAGTTCCTGGAATTCATAAACTCAAATGCCATGGAACAACTAGTCACCATCCCCACAAGAGGAGATAACATACTTGATCTCATCATCACGAACATGGGAGCACAATGTTCAACACCGGAAGTATACCCCTCACTGGTGAGATCAGATCACAAACTAATCTCGCTGGAGGTCCTCATCCCACCCCCACCTGAAATAAAAAAGACCACAGTAAAGAACTTCTCAAAAGCCAACTTCACACTTCTAAAGACTAGTGCGGTCTCCTTTAAGGCCCCCGAGCCGGCGGAAAACAGTACTCAAGCCGCTGAATCACTTACAAACACCTTCTACCAGCACCTGCAGGACTGCATGGATAAGGCAATCCCAAACAAAACAAAGACTCTTAGTACCAAAGACAAGCGTCCAGTCTGGTGGACCCCAGCCATAAACAAACTCTACAATAAAAGGAGGAAGCTACTACAAGATAGAGCAAAATCCTTAAAAGGTAAGACACCCTTGATCACTATAAGTAAAAAACTAAGAGCTCTCATAAAATCATCCAAAGCAAATTTCGAGAGAAAAATAGCTAAAGACTCAAAAGACAATCATAAGGCCTTCTTTAGCTATGTTAGAAACCTAGGAGGAAACTCCCAGATATGCTCAGAACTAGTTCAAAATGATGTGAAGATTACTGATCCTACAGACATTGCCAACATACTGGCTGACAGGTTCAGTGCAAACTTCTCCCCTCCCCTCAAAAGGAGAGATATCTATACCAAAGCGATTGCAGCCCCCAAACATCTCCAGCCCAAGTGAGAACTGCTCTCTCCAAAGCAAAAACACAGCATCCATGGGACCTGATGGTGTCCCCGGCTGTGTGCTCCACGAACTCAATGAGGAATTAAACCCACAGCTAGGACAGCTGTTTAATCAAAGTCTTACCTCTGGATACGCACTCCAGGAGTGGCGCACTGCAACTGTGGTCCCACTTCACAAAGGCGGTGCCTCCACCGACCCTGGAAATTACCGGCCCATTAGCTTGACAAGCCTTATCTGCAAAGCCTTGGAGAGGATCATAATGGACCTCATAAATAAAGACATAGGGAATTTGCAGACTTTGGATCCAACCCAGTTTGGCTTTGTCAAAGGCAGATCATGCCTTTTAAACTTGGTTGACTTCTTCGAAACAGTCACCAAAGCCATTGACGAGGGAAAGGCAGTCCATACAGCCTACCTCGATCTGGCTAAGGCCTTCGATACAATACCGCACTCGGGTATCATTGAAAAACTTATCAGCTTAAATGTTAACCCATACATCACAAGATGGGTTGCAAACTGGCTGAGTGACAGAACCCACAGGGTCAGAGTTGCTGGCGCCATGTCAGACTCAAAGCCTGTCACAAGTGGTGTCCCACAGGGCTCAGTCCTGGGCCCACTCTTGTTTGGCATCTACTTTTCCAGTACAAGCAAACACAGGAGGGTTATGGCTGACAAAGTTTGCAGATGACTGCAAACTGGGCCATAGTAGAAAACACATCTGACACAGATATCCTTCAGAAGGGTCTCACAGAAACGGATAACTGGTGCCAGAGCCACGGCCTGAAGTTAAATGCCGAAAAATGCATAGTCATACCCTTTGGGAAAAACAAGGTTACCCCTAGCTACCAAATAGGTGGCAATCCACTGAGCACAGAAGAAGTTATCAGGGACCTGGGGACCCAGGTTGATAGTAGTCTGTCATTCGACACCCATGTAGCTAAAGTAGTTAGGAAGACCTTCTACATTACCCACCTTATCATGAAGGGATTCTCATCTAGATCAAGGGAGGTCATAGTCTCCCTTTACTCATCACTCATCAGACCAATGATTGAGTACAATGCCCCATTCGGGATGTATCTGACCCGACACTTGCAGCAGCTGGAGAGGCCACAAAAGTTCCTCACCAAAAGGATAAAGGGTCTCAAAAATCTGTCCTATGCTGCCCGACTGAAAGAACTCCAGCTCTATTCAGTCGCACGCTTGCTCAGAGGTGACCTTTGCCTAACATACAAGGCCATGTCAAACCCAGATTTGATGAATATGCTTCACCTCAAAAAATCTAGATCCATCAGAGCCACAAGGGCGGGAGACTTAAACCTCGACACGGCTATTAATAGGACGTGCTGGAGGGATAGATTCATCACCCAAAGACTCCCTATGCTGTGGAACAAAATCCAAGTACATGTGAGGCAGAGCACCTCGCTGGCCTTGTTCAAGAGAAATCTTGACCAATGGATGGGAGATCGCAGATATACCCCAGGGATTACCTCAGTGTCACTGCTCGACAGAGGCACAGCAAAATAATGGGTATAGTTCCCCATACTAAAGGGGTGGCGTAAGCCACAAAACGATGGGCTAGGCTTGTAAATGCCCTCAGGCAGATAGCCTAGTATGAACCTATGAACCTATGAACCTATGAGACCAAGGTTGAACTTTTTGGCCACAATTTCAAATGGTACATTTGGTGCAAAAACAACACGTTGCATCACCAAAAGAACACCATCCCCATGGTAAAGCATGGTGGTGGCAGTATCATGCTTTATGGTTGTTTTTCTTCAGCTGGAACTGGGGCTTTAGTCAAGGTGGAGGGAATTATGAACAGTTCCAAATACCAGTCACTTTTGGCCCAAAATCTTCAGGCATCTGCTAAAAAGATGAAGAGGCATTTCACCTTTCAACACAACAATGACCCCAAGCATACATCCAAATCAACAAAAAAAATGGCTTCACCAGAAGAAAATTAAAGTTTTGGAATGGACCAGCCACAGCCCAGACCTAAATCCAATAGAAAATCTATGGGGAGATCTGAAGAAGGCTGTGCAAAAGAGATGCTCTCGCAATCTCACAGATTTGGAGCATCTTACCAAGGAAGAGTGGGCAAATACTGCCAAGTTAAGAATTGCCGGGCTGATAGAGTCCTACCAAAGAAGACTGAATGCTTAATTAAATCAAAAGGTGCTTCAACAAAGTATTAGTTTAAAGGTGTACACACTTATGCAACCAGCTTATTGTACATTTTTTATTTTTTTATATTTTTTCCCCTAACAGATTTGTTTGTTTTTCAATTGAATTGTACAGGTTATAGGTTACATTAAAGGTGGGAAACATTTTGAAATGATTTATTGTGGTCTCATTTTTTTATATCACAAAAACCTGGCATTTTAACAGGGGTGTGTAAACTTTTTATATCCACTGTACACACTCACAAGTATATCTATTTATATATATATCACAGAGATGAAATCGCTGAAGATACACATCCCCGACAAAGGTAAGTAAATGTATTACGGAACGGAATCTATTCCCGTGTCTGTAATACACTTACAAAATGAAGAGATATGTGTATAGCAGGGGGGCAAGTCTTCCTGCACTCCCCATGTGGGAGGCTGCGCCCCCACACCCCTCCCACTTAAATATACCAACTCCAAGATTGCACCACATTGCGGAAATGGGAATACATCCCATTCTGCACTACTCACCATTGTCAGGGATGTGTGTGTCGGCGATCTCTTCTTGGTGATCCGGTCGTCGGGGGTGTGGATTTTCATTGAACTAACATGAACCAAGATATATATATATATATATATATATATATATATATATAAAATTTATTTATATATATATATATATATATATATATATAATGAATATTATATATATAATATATATATATATATATATATATATAATATAAAACACATACACACACACACATATATATATATATATATATATATATATATATATATCTACATTATATATATATATATATATATATATATATATATATATATATATATATATGTAGTGAGAGAGAGAGAAAGAGAGCACACACTGCAGGCAGTCTCGTTAATAGTTTGGTAGAAGTGCACTTTATTTACAGTGATGTAATTTTAAACTTAGCATATTGTTGATCTGCAAGTTGAACTGTAGGTAAGTAGAAATTATATAAAGTCCATTAAATAAACATATCGCATGTCCCTGGTACACCTTCACTGTCCAAAGTCTGGCTGCTGACTTTCCAGGAAAAGATCCACAGCTAGTTTCCTGGTATTTCACTGCTCTTTCCAGCATACCTTTCAACCTGGAAACATCAAAAATCTGGACAAAGGCCCATGAAAAATGGGTACAAATCTGTATGCTGATTAACATAACATTTGCAGACATAATTATGTAACCCCACCCGCTCCAGTGGAATTGTGGGATACCAATTTTCAAACGCAAACAGAAGAACAGACAACCAAAATATGGCCTCAGACCCTATAGTACTTTTTTTGAAATGTGTAGCAGTGATGTTCACTGGGAGGGGAGAAGATGAATCCCTTAGAACCATGCGCTCGAGGGACTTGAACCTCAGCACAGAAATAAATAGAACATGCTGGAGGGACAGATTCATAACCCAGAGGCTCCCTTCACTCTGGAATAGAATCCCAGTCCATGTTAGGCAGAGCACCTCACTGACTCTATTCAAGAGTAATCTTGATGAATGGATGGGAGATCGTAGGTTTACCCCGGGGATTACTTCTGTGTCATTACTAGACAGAGGCACAGTAAACTAACCTTAAAAAGGGCACAGCAAACTCAAATCAAAGGGTGGCGAAAGCCAAACACACTCGGGCTAGGCTTATAAATGCCCCAGGGCAGATAGCCTAGTATGAACCTATGAACCTTAGAATTTTGTTTTTAGTGGTGAAAGTAGGGGATTTAATGGTAGGCAATATTCTAATGTTAGCAAAAGAATATTACAGTTTGCTAGGACCTCCAAAAGTCATTTTCCATGGCCTACTGATCAGTGGCGTAGCTTGTGTTTGTGCCGCCCGGGGCTGTCTTGAGTTTGATGCCCTTCCCCCCTCCTCACAAAATCATGGTCAAATATGGCCCCCCATACACAGCTCTCCCCCCTGCAGCCATTCCAGTGTCCCATTACTTGACTATTTTGCCCCATTTACCATAAACACTGTAATGTGCTTACTGCTTTACTTCTCCAGTGATTATTTGGATTTCATTTAAAACTTTTATTTTACATTCTATAGCACAAACACTAATAGACATCCACCAAACAATGCAATACAGTCTCACAATGAAAACAGACTTAGCATTAAAACTTCCCTGCCCTTGAAACTCGCATTCATTGAAACAGCATTGAAACCCACATTCAAAGAAAATGCATCTGGCCAGTGGCGGATAAAGATTATGTTTGGGCTGTTTTCAAATCATAAGGCCCTTGCATATGAAACATACATGTGTTCTTTGATACACCTTCCTGATTGTATTAAATTACATTCCTTGTATAATACATCACACTTGTTCGAGCGCGTTTTAAATTTATTGTTTTGAACATTTTTCCAGTAAGTAATGAAACAAAATGCAAGAACCAATAATGACAAAACTGCCCAATTCAGAACATTTCCATCACAAAAGTCTGCTTAAACTTCTACATTCCACCAGTATCAGTAAATATGCACAATCTCTGCAGAAGTAAAAGTCATCTAAATAATTCCACATTAAAGAGATCTGTAAGATCTGTAACTAATGAAGATGTTGCTTCTAGCAAACAACTTTATATGTCATTGTTTCATCTACAAATAAAGTGCCTGTTGCCCTTGAGGAATAAATTGCTTATGTTACATTAAAAAAATTATAAGCTAGTAATATTGCAATAGGGAATGAATGGCAAACTGATAACAGGTTCATAGTTACTAGGTATCTCTGCCAAAGAGGACATTCTCAGGACTGCAGCATCCACCCCCCCTTTAAAAGTACAACACAGTACAGTATCAGCAATCCATCTACATACTGTGGGAGAAGAGTCCACAGCCTTCTGCATCAAAAGCAAGTACGATACCTGTTGTGCTACTAACAACACAAACAGACTTTGCATAAGCAGCTGTAAGAATTTGGACAGTTGCTGAGAAGAGTTGCTGAGAAGAAGAAACTACAGAGGGTGGTGAGGGTGGCTGAGAAAATCTTGGGCACAAACCTCCCTTCTTTTCAGAAGCTTTGCTTTACAAGAGCAAAAAAGAGAACATATAAAATACTTGCTGATTCGACCCATCTGCCCCACAGCTGGTTCTCACAACTTGTCTAGGAGGTACCACAGCTTCCGCTGTAGCACTACCTATATTATTTGCACTGCATTTCTCTCGTGAGCTGATATTTGTAATTTCGTTTAGGCTGCACTTGTGTGGTCCTAAAGGACAATAAAGTTTCTTTGAATCTTTGAACTATGGTTAAATCCTTGAATCACAAGTGGTAGTGGTATGGGTGGAGAATATAGGCTCTTGCTCCTTGTACCTAAGATACAAGGTTTGAGTGTGAGTAACTCTAACCACCAGTTATACCTAACTGGGGCATTTACACACACACACACACACACACACACACACACACACACACAGTGAAAGTAATGCCTGCAGCCGCTGGGTAAGTTTAAGTAAAAGTAGCAGTCCTTCACACACACACAAATAATGCCTGAAGCTGTTAAGTCCATTTCTTTACCTGCTGTTACGCACACAGTAAAAATAATGCCGTTAAGTAAATGAAATAAAAGCAATGCATGCAGCCATTAAGTAAATGTAACACACACCTGCAGACTCTCTCAAGCTGCCAAGCTGCTATTTCTTCTCCCTCTCACACTAATGCCTGCACACAAAGTAATGCCTGCAGCCACTAAGTAACTACACACAAAGTAATGCCTGCAGCCATTAAGTAAATGAAGTAAAGGTAGCAGCTGTTAAATAAATGCAGTAACAGCCATTCACACACATTCACAAAGTAATGCCTGCAGCCGTTAAGTAACTACACACAAAGTAATGCCTCCAGCCATTAAGTAAATGAAATAAAAGTAGCAGCCATTCACACACACTCTCAAAGTAATGCCTGCAGCCATTAAGTAGGTGAAGTAAAAGTAGCAGCCATTCACACACACTCACAAAGTAATGCCTGCAGCCATTAAGTAAATGTAACACACAACTGCAGACTCTCTCAAGCTGCTGTTTCCGTTTCTTCTCCCGCTGTTTCTCTCTCGCACATATGAAAAGTTAAGTAAATGTAAGACAGTACACCAATGCCTGCACCTGTTAAATAAAAGTAACACACCTGCAGACTCAAAAAGTTTCTCCTGCTATTTCAGTCTCACACATGTAAGTTTCTCTCACTTGAGCACACAGTTTTTAATTGGAGGAGGAGCCAGGGGATGAAAGATAAAAGATGTGTGCACTGTCTGAACGTGGAGTGGTCTGCAAGTTAATCAGCATTCTGACAGGCTGTCTGCCTCATAAAGCTGACTTCATCTCACACGCCCTGTACGTGGTGACGTCAGGAGTCTAATAAAAGCGTAAAAAAAAAAAAAAAAAAAATGGAAATTCAGAAATTAAAGGAGCCACTCATGAATTTGTGGCACTCCAATATTTTGCCCTCAAAAATGGTATTTACTGAGGAATTCGATATGGTTGAGAGGTATGCTTTTCAGTCAAATTTTCCCAACAGTCTCCAGTCTTGTCACAAAATCCCTCTCTAGGAGTAGAAATGCCTCTGCTTTTGTGTGCTACAGGTCTTGTTTTTTAAGCAGCACTTCATTTGATTAACTTTACAGGTAATATTACCATATTTCCCCAATTCGTCATGCTGCTGTCAGGATCAGGTTTTTACCATAATATGTGGAACATAAAGCACATGAGAACTGTGTTTGTAGTCTCTATGCTACACTGCCCATACAGATGCATTCATGAACATATTTGTAGCTGTTATATGTCTGTCACTATTTGGGTATAGTAAGTACGACTTCCACAAGACATTTCGTATCTGTTAACAGCATGTTTTATTAGCTGTAGTGTACTATGTGGAGCTTTTCTCCCCAGGCCTCCGCTGAAAAAGGGCACTAGCCCAGTCGGGCTATCCTATTCAAAAAATATCAAATAAATAATAAATTAAGACAGAAAAATTGTAACATGTACTAATGCTGCTGCATATACACTTGGACATGTTCATGTGTACATATGCTTCCGTCTGGGGCTCTCCATTCCTGGTGTTCATATATCAGGTAAAGATGAGTGAAACCACTCTCCAGCAGATATCTTACCTTGTATCTGTGCAGTGTGCAAGTCAGTACTGAATGCAACAATTATTGCCATAAGATTTTAAGTTACAGGATTTAGGACCTCTATCTTTCATCTACTTGAGGACCAGATAAAACATTCTGTTTACTGAAAGATAGACCATCTTCATCACTGTCTTTCTATAGACTAACATTTAGGTGTTGAGTTTGTGGTTACTAAACATATACTGCTTTCTTTTGAGGTAATGGAGAATTATCTCATTATTGTCATGTTGCTACAGATATATATATATATATATATATATATATATATATATATATATATATATATATATATATATATATATGTTTATAACAGTATACAAGGTAAGTTGGGCAATGAGACATTACCAATGATGATGCAGAATGACTTTTAATAGAATTAGATATCACTTTATTGACATAACCCTGATTGTTTTTTTTTTTCTGATTTCTCACAGAATTATTGGGCAGGGATATGATGAGCCGAAGAGAATTAAAAAAAGCAAAATGATAGCCAAAGCTTTCTCGAAAAGGAAAGAACTGCTGCAGAACCCTGAGAAGGAACTTTCTTTCAGTATGCACACCGTCTCCCATGATGGGCCTGTTGGTTAGTTCTGCTTTTCTTTGCCTTTTCTCTGCTATCCAATTCTTTGAAAAAAAACCACCCATACAGCATAATGCAGACTGATCTAAAAGTTAAATAATTGTTCAGGATTTACTTGCCCAGATTTTCTTTTTACTGTAAAACATTTGATTTGTTTGATGTTACTACTTCATCTGTTTGACAGACTGATTTTAAAAGTCTTACCACAAGACGAGTGTACCTGACAGCAGCTAATCACAGGATACAGAAAGAAACTTTAGTATAAGGATTGAATGGTGTAGCAGAACATGTCTCTCTCATAATCTGTAGTTTTGTTGAAGATAGATGCTAGTATTATATGTCCTTTTTCTGTTTCTCTAATGCTGGCATTTAGTAGGCACACAGTAAAAGCACAGTCCAGTTTATAATCAAGTACTTCTCTACTCTATTGCCCCAAGTTTGTTATGTTTCGATACATCGGTCTGTTTGCTGTATGTATAAAGGAACCTGAGAATACCTTCAGCTGTCCAGATTTTCAAAGAATGTTCAGATTTTTGCCTCATATTGTATTCCAGCAATGGTTGAAGTTTGTAAGAGCAGTGTTTAAAATATGTTCTGTTTTTGGACCTTTGACCCCCTTGTTATTTTTGATTTTGTTTCGATTTCTTGGGTTTAGAGGTGAGCTACTCATGATGTAGTCACCTTTGGGCATGACATATTTTCTGAAGGAGAGGCTGTTTCAGTCTTCTTAGGTTTGTTAGGCCCTTACAGTTGCACAAAATGCTAGCTCCATGCTTCCTCTATTTCCCTTTCTTAAAGGTAAATATATTTAGACACATTGGCATTAAACGGTTATCTCCATTAATTATTCTGGTCTCCTTCTAGTGTACTACTTTAAATGACTCTCTTCTGGCTCATTTTTGTAGCCAGCCCATCACCCCCACTTACTGTAGCCATCATATGTTTTGCAACTTATTTCTATACTTTCCTGCATGTGTTGTACCTTTTTTAGTGCTCATTTCATCTGAGGGATGTTTGGTGACAGAAGAACCCAGTCATGTGACCAGACAACCATGCAGAAAAACTGATATGCTTGAATGTGTATTTCTTTTACTGCCTGAGTATGTCTGAAGGCAACAAAGTTAATAAAATAAGATGTGTGGCAGGAAAAAAATTGATATGTAATAAATCTGTAAGTGATTGTGAGAACCATTCGAGCATGAACTTATCCAGCAGTGGGGACCTTCAGTCATGTTTAATATTCCCAATGTTTTCTATAGAGAAATTTCTAGGCAGAATGAAAGTTGCAAGCAGACTTCTTCTTTCGGCTGCTCCAGTCAGGGGTTGCCACAGCAAATCAACTGTTTCCATCTTTTCATGTCCTCTGCATCTTGCTCTGTCACACCAACCACCTGCATGTCCTCTCTCACCACATCCATAAACCTTATCTTAGGCCTTCCTCTTTTCCTGTTACCTGGCAGCTTCATCCTTAGCATCTTTCTCTTTTATTCCAACAGTGTAAAAACAGAACAGTATAAAAAGCTTATTGTAAGCGCTTTTGGGTATTAACTATACCCTTCTTCAGACTGGTCTGAAGAAGGGTATAGTTAATACCCGAAAGTGCTTACAATAAGCTTTTTATACTGTTCTGTTTTTACACTGTTGGAATAAAAGAAAACATTGAAGTTAGCCGTGGTGGTCCTTGGAATTGTGCTAAAGGAAGTTTTATTATTTCATTCAGAGATCTTTATCCTGAAACTGCTTCTTTGCTTTACTTAGCATCTTTTTCCCAATATATATGTATCCCTCCTCAGCACATGTCTAAACCAACGTAATCTTGCCTCTCTGGCTTTGTCTCCAAACCTTCCAACCTGGGCTGACCCTGTAGTATACTTATCCCTAATCCTGTCCACCCTCATTACACCCATTGCAAATTTAACATCTTTAACTCTGCCACATCCAGCTCTGACTCCTGCCTTTTTGTCAATCCCACTGTCTCTAACACATGTAACATAGCTGGTCTCACCACCCTCTTGTAGACCTTCGTTTTCACTCTTACTGGTACTCGTCTGTCACATATCACTCCTGACACTCCCACTCCATCCTGCCTGTACTCTCTTCTTCACCTCTCTTCCACACTCACCGGTACTGTGAACTGTTGATCCCTAGTATTTGAAGTCATCCACCTTCGCCACCTCTACTCCCTGCATCCTCACCATTCCTCTACCCTCCCTCACATTTATGCACATATATTCTGTTTTGGCCCTGCTTACCTTCATTCCTCTTCTCTCTAGATCATATCTCCACCTCTCCAGGATCTCCTCCACCTGTTCAGTACTCTCACTACAGATCACAATGTCTTCTACAAACATCATAGTCCACGGGGACTCCTGTCTGATCTCGTCTGTCAACCTGTCCAAAGTTGCAAGCAGACTGAGTTCTGTAAATCTTAGAAGCAAAATAAAATATTTTGTCATCCTTATCCATGTTGTTTACTTGGCTACATTATTACTCAGTCTCAAAGTAAAGCACAAGTGCTGATTTGTTTACACTAGCAATACATCATAGCTATCACTGAGAAAAACTAGGCCACATCCATCGTTCATATTTATATACCTCTTCCTACAGCTATCTGTGATATTCATAGGTGATTGCTAGGATAATGGCACAGGAGCCTTTACAAGCCTAGCCAATAATGTACATCATATGACAATGTTATATCTTAATTCCCCAGATATGGGATGAGGTAGTATCAGGGTTGTGGGTCTTTGGGTATTGGAGCCCTGTGTCATTTTACAGACTGCCTCTATCCATAAGCAACATGGGCAGTACCCCAGGAGTGAATTTATGGTTCCCCATTCATTTATCCAAATTATTTTTGAAGAGAGTGAGGAACAGGCTTTGTTTTATGAAATGGGAAGTTTATTCCATAGACAAGGTAGCCTTTGGGATACAAATCTCTCTTTAGCAAGTTCTGTTAGAGTTGCAAATGAGGTTCAGGTCCGTGAAATGCATGACCCTTGTATAATTTTTCTTGCGAATATGTAAGATTTTCATCAGGGATGGATCAGAGAATGCCTTGTAGGTCAGGCATAAGTCTCCTCTCAATATGAGATGGAGTAAAGAGATAGCGCCTTTAGTCAGTCTGCATAAGAATTGTGTCTTCTGCTTTGTATTTTTGTAGTTAGAAACCTCTGGGACCACTCCAAATGGTGTAAGTGCCTGGTTAGGTACATGCAGAAGGGAGCACTCTACTCAATTTGCCGAAGAGTATGATTATGCATTTTTTAACATTTAGTCTCAGACCATGGTTTTGGCACCAGTTGTTTGTAATTTTTAGGCCTGTCTGTATGATGTTCACATTGTTTGGGGATTCCCTGATTTCTCCCAGCTTACAGTTGTAAACAGACTTGGTGAGCCAAAGGCCCCAACATTGGTGTTCACTTCAGAGAAGTATATACCAAAAAGGAAGAGTCCCAACTCTGAACCCTGTGGGACACCGCTAGTAGCTGGTTTCTTTTCAGAAGTGGATTCACTAATCTGGACAACATGTGTCCTGTCAGTGAGCCAGTTGGCTATCCATCTGATGATGTAGGAGTTTATGCTGAATGGGGACTTGTTTCGAAAGCTTTGGCCAGGTCTAGATAAGCAATGTATACTGTTTTACCCTCATCCATGGCCTTGGTGACTTTCTTGAAGAAGTCCACCATATTGAGCAGGTAAAACCTCCATTTGACAAAGCCAGATTTGGTCTGGTCCAGTTTTTGGAGAGTTACTATGTTATTGATCAAGTCCATGACAATTCACTCCATGGCCTTGCAGATAAGACTTGTCAAGCTTACGGGTCTGTAGTTCCCTGGGTCAGTTGATGGGCCCCCCTTGTGCAGAGGGATGACTTTTGCAGTCCTCCATTCCTCTGGGAGAATACCCAGCTGGAGGCTATAGTTAGAGGATTTCTAGTGGCCCTGATAGATTCTGTTTTAAGCTATTTAAGAAGCATTATGGAATGTTGTCTGGATCCAAGGAGGCTGTGTTTTTAGCTTTAGTGAGTGTAGTAAAGACCTGTACCCTCGTAAAGACTGTTAGGGGGATGGTTGTGGACATTTCTTTATGTGTGGTAGGAGGTGATGGGGGCAGAAGTTTGAAATGAACTCATCAGCCAGAAGGTTTGCTATTTCCAGCTGGGTGAAAGTGTTACCGTCCATGATTAACTCGGCACACTGCTGAGCATTTCCCCCTGAGGTTACGAACATAATTTAAAAAAGCCTTATGTTTATCTTTCACTTGGGAGGCTGTCTTTGCCTCATAGTTTGCTTTGGAAGATTTGACCAGCTCTCTAATTTGTTTGTTTAGACCAGTGAGTGTCTTTTTGCAATGTGTGGTGTGTTCCTTCTTGGATTTGGAGAGGTTTTGTTTCCATTTGTTGAATGCTAGGGGTCTACCAGGGCAGTTTATTTTTGCCAATAATCATACCTTTGACTCAGGTACTGCCTCCTTTATGCAGCTATGAATGTGGTTGTACAGTGCTTTTGTGTACAGCTCAGAGTAGGGCCTCAGTGTCATCCGAGTTCAGAGGGGCTTGGAAGTTTAATAAGCTGTCACTTAGTTTGAGGTAATTGGCTTTAGGAAAGTTCATAACAGGTTTGGAGTTTGATGGTGATTCTAGGTTAGTTTTAATAGTAAAGGAGGTCATTTTATGGTCAAATATTACCAGGGCGGAGTTAATTCACAGGATGGAGCAACCCCCCCCCCCCAATGTTTGTGACTACTAGGTATGGGATATTTGTACCTCTAGTTGGGGACCTAACTAGTTGCTCCACAGTGTTTGCATTGATGAAGTCCAAAAACCTCTGAGCTAGTGAACTATGGGTCATGTAAGACTCCCAGTTTATGGAGAGAGAGTTGTAGTCACCCATAAATATGGTGTTAGGCTGAATGTTAAGAGATTCCAATTAGGTTTAGGTAGGAGGTGTGGTTTTTCAGACTCATGTTAGGGGATCTGTTGCTAGCAGGCTATGATAGGAGGTCACACCTATGATTAGTTGGGCATGGAGCAGCTCAAGTGAGTCGCATTGTTGGACCAGTCTAGCAGTGTACTTGTCCTTTATGAACACTGAGACACCTCTCTTTGTTTTATCCTAAACTGATGGGTATTGAAATGTGAAAAGCATTGTAGCATTTGATAGCCAGGGTGCTTTCTATGGTTCTGAACCATGCTTCCATGACTGCACATATGTCTGCATTTTACAGGGTGAGGAGTGCTTCCAGGGAGTGTAGTTTTTTATTTAAACTCCTAGTGTTGAGCAGCAGTACCTTTAGGTATTCGTGAGTGAGTTCTGTTATACTGGAGGGTTTAACAACCTGGCACAAACTAAAAAAGGCACTACAGGGATAGATAAAGTTTTTTGCCAATATCCAGAAGTCAGGTGGTGACAAGTACAAACCATTGCTGGCAAGCATCTTGGTTTGTCGATCATGTCTCCCCAGGCTGACCGGTATTGGATCCCATTGTTGTGACACCAGAAACTAAGTCAATTGTCATTTTTTTCTGGTAATGCGGCATCATTATTGGTGAAGGTAGGATGCAACTTAAGGCTAGATTCATGCCTGCCTGGGACACATATTCAAAGAGCTCCACCATGTCTCTCTCTACACCCACATGGACTGTGACTTTGTTGTGCTGATACTTGTGGTTTAAAGACCTAAATGCATGTTGATCTGGTGGATCCTGGCTCCAGGCAAACAGCTCACTGCGATCTTCTCCTTATTTAGCCTGGTATGGGGGACATCAGTATGTCTTGCAATGGAATCCCCAATAACTAGAATGTTTGACTGCATGGTGTGTTGCCCTTGGGCTTGGAAGGGGGGGGGGCTACTCCTATTTTCAGAGTTATGTTGTGTGAGGCACTGTCTTTTTTGAGTGTGTACAGGGCTACTGAGAGATGCTTTTAGGAGGTCTTGGGGTGTGGGTAGATTACAAATGAGTACCTCTGCATGTGTGGGCCTATGTGTTTGTTCCTTAGTTTTACACCCAAAACCTGGTTTGCATTTTCTGTGTGCGTATGTGAGAGCTTTGCCTCCAATGACATTGTGTATCTACATCTCTCACACACTGTGTGTGTCTTTTCTAAAATTAAATGGTTGTCAGTGAACATGAGGCAGTTACTACACTGTCTTAGGATGCCCATATCCACCAGGCCAGAAAGAGAGATGAGAGGGAAGCACCTATCCATTATACCAGATCCTTAGCAGATGGGAAGGAGTAGGGGAGAGTCACTTAAAGGTCTAAGTGAGAGTGTTTAGTAGCATGTTATTAGATGATCTGCAGTGGTGCTGCCCTGTGTGCAAGCTGGCAGCTCTTTGAGCAGCTGAGAACAGTGGGAGACTATGGAGAGCGTTTTCTGTAGAGGATTTTAAACTGGGGAGGTTTTTCTTGCCTGTAGCTATCTGTCACATTCATATAACCCTGCCTACTGCTATCTGTGACAATCTTATAACCTTGGCTGCAGCTATCTGAATATTCATATAACCCTGTCTGCAACTGTCTTGTCATATTCGTATAACCCCACCTGCAGCTGTCTGTAATTCATGTAACCCCTCCTGCAGCTATCTGTGATATTCCTATAACCTTGCCTGCAGTTAACTGTCATATTCACATAACCCTGCCTACAGTTATGTGTTGTATTCATATAACCCTGCCTGCAGCCATCTGTCATATTCCTCTAGCTGTGCCTGCAGCCATCTGTCATGTTCCTCTAGCTGTGCCTGCAGCCATCTGTCATATTACGCTAACTGTGCCTGCAGCCATTTGTCATATTCCGCTAACTGTGCCTGCAGCCATCTGTCATATTCATATAACCCTGCCTACAGCTGTTTGTCATATTCATCTAACAGTGCCTGCAGCTGTCTGTCATCTTGACTGCAACTGTCTTGTCATATTCATATAACCCAGCCTGCAGTTATTTGTCATATTCACATAATCCTGCTTGTAGCTGTCATATACATATGTCTGCAGCTGTTTGTTTTTTTACTGTTATTCGCTTTTGCCTCGTCATGATGCTAGCCTTTGTATTTTCTTCCTTTTTGCCTTGATAGTTTTACTGTAGCAGATATCTCCTTCCTACCCTCTTGGTACATTTCTAGCCTTGCCCCGGGGTAACCTGATGCTCGCCCAGTATAAAAAAGCCTAAAAGAGATCTTGTATGTGCCATATATCACATTTATGCACCCCGCATGGAATGTAGGGCATAAAAGGGACATACAGACGCAACTACCTGGAAACTCTTTTGCTGCCAGTTTAAACTCCATTTTTGCCAGTTGGTTTGCATGCTTTATCAGCCATTTCTGCTGTTTTTCCATTGAATCCTCCTTCGACTTCTCATTTTGAGGTCAAACGATTTCTCAAAGGCGTCCTGGATTAGGCCTCCAAGAACACCTATTCCTCCTCGGGACCTTAGTTTTGTTGTAGAAAAATTGACTCAGGCTCCTTTTGAGACTGCAGATGCTGATTCTTTGCAACACTGTATCTTGAAGACTGTTTTGTTGCTGGCTCTCACTTCTGCTCGGAGGGTTTCTGAGCTCCAGGCCCTTTTGGCCATTCCTCCCTTTTTGGTTTTTCACAGGGACAGGGTTTCTCTTCATGCTAATCCTTCTTTTATGACCAAAGTAGTGAATGAGTTGTCCTTGAATCATTTTGTACAACTCTGTTCCTTCTTCCCTTCATCTGTCTGCTGTTGAGAGGGTCCTGCATACACTGGATATACACAGACAGCTCGGGTACTATTTGGACAAAACTAGGATCATTCATAAGTGTTGTCAGCTTTTTGTTTCCTTTCATACCAGGTCTTTGGCTGTTTCTAAGCAAACCATCTTGTCCTGGATATCTAAGGCCATTTTCTTTTGTTATTCTGTTTATGGCAAATCTCTGTCTGCTTCTTTTGCCTCTTCTGGTGCCTTCTTCAAGGGGTTGGACACCAATTGCATCTTCAAAGCTGCTACTTGGTTTTCAGTGCATACCTTTACTAAACATTATAAGTTGTATATGATTTCTAGGGCCAGAGCAGGTTTTGCTGAAACCATTTTATGTGGGTTTGTTGAGGGCTCTTCTCAGTCTTCCACCTCCCATTCCGTTTCTTGAGCTTTTTTACTCCCCATCCTATAACGAATACTGCAACAGTGATTTAGAAGGACATAGTAGAGTTGTGTAAAATCTTTCCGAAATGGTGGATGTCCTTCTCTTTGCTGTTGAAGTATTCACTCCCTCCCTCCCTCCAACCCCCTCTTGTTTATTCTGCATTTCTTCCTTCTGGATGTGCATGGGCACCTTTGTCCTATGGTGACTGTTCTCTTCTGGACAATTCAGTTCTAGGTGGTTGCGTCTGTACATCCCTTTTACACCCTACATTCTATGTGGGGAGCATAAATGTGACATACAGCACATACAAGATCTCTTTTAGGCTTTTTTTTTACTAGCCAAGCGTAGGGGCTGCTCAGGGCGGGACATCCCTTCTATAACAAATACTGCAACAGTGAAGAGAACAACATCTAGTATTAGGGTAAGATTTACCACAGCTGTACTTTCTACATTTGTTACTCTGCTGTAGCATTGTTACTCTTGACTGCAGAGTTTTTCAAGTTATCTTTACTGTTGTTGAACTATTCAAAGCGATTAAAAGTATGTATTTGAGATACAAAGTCAAGTGTTAAAGAAATGTAAATGTGAGCACAGAATTCCATCCAAAGATAAACAGCGAGTGTGTGTTTTGTGGAGATGAAAATAATTTTTTTGCTGCTTGTGAAATTTGTTTGGCATTTACATATTCTACCATCAGAGATAATAAGAACAAGCTGAAGTTGTTTTGAATGGACCAACGCTCTGCTGCCACTACAAATGGACCTTGGACCTTGAGTGCTGACTCGGGGATGACTTCCTCAGATTCTGTGGCTGAGGCAGTGCATCCTTGACATAAAAGCAAAGACAAAAGTTAAAACTGATAAAGTTAGGAAATCTTCTGTGAGTCCTCTTCCTTAGAGGCCTAGAACTGAAGAAACCTCCTTGGCAAGTCCGAGTTAGTAGACAGAGTTTAACAGACAGGTCTCCTGTTAAACTTATCAGGTCTGACATTAGCACTTCTCTGTCTGACCATTATCAAATTCCTGTCACTAGAGGAGTCCCACAGGGCTCTGTACTGGGCTTGCTCCTTTTTGGTGCCTATTTCTCTGAAGTGGAAGCAAATGGTGAAGGTTTATTGACTGACTAAATTTGTAGATGATTGCAAGCTGGGGGTTATCATCGACTCCCCTGCAGTCACTAACATTTTTCAAGAAGGCCTATCTCTGACTAACATATGATGCCAAAGCCATGGTCTTAAACTCAATGGTAAGAAATGCATAATTGTACCCTTTGGAAGTCAACCATTGTGGCTAATTACCATGTTGATAATATTCCACTAAGAGTCAACCCACTGGTCAAGAATCTGGGTACGCACGTAGAAAGTAAACTTAATTTCGACCACCATGTGGCCACAGAGGTGAGGAAATCCTTTTATGGTACACAGCTTATAAGTAAATGCATGGCATATAGCTCAGAAGAAGTCATTCTCCCACTGTACTCTGCCCTTATCAG
Source organism: Protopterus annectens (assembly GCF_019279795.1). Classification (NCBI taxonomy): domain Eukaryota; kingdom Metazoa; phylum Chordata; order Ceratodontiformes; family Protopteridae; genus Protopterus; species Protopterus annectens. The sequence continues at coordinate 1,557,062,364 of NC_056745.1, forward strand.
ATCACTCATAGAGTACAATGCTCCCTTCTGTATGTACCCGACCACAGATGTGCAGCAATTAGAGTGATATCAGAGGTTCCTTACAAAAATAATACAAGGCATAACAAACCTTCCATAAGCAGAGCACCTTAAAGCTCCTTCCCTCTACTCAGTCTGCTATAGATTGCTGAGGGGTGATCCATGCCTGGCTTGCAAGGCATCAATAAACCCCACACTTATGAATCTCCTGCATATTCCTAAGTCAAACAGTACCAGAAATAAAAGGTCTAGGGGTCTGAATTCTGTCTGTGACTTAAACCAAATATGCTGGAGAGAGAAATGTGCCCCAGAGACTGCCCCTCCTGTGGAACAGGCTTTTCTATCCATGTGAAGCTGAGTTTGTGTATTACGCAATTTAACCGCAACCTAGACCGCTGGCAGGGGAATAGGAAATTTACACCGGGCCTTGCACCCATGTCCCTTATGGACATAGGTAGCTTAAAATCCCTGGCCCTCGGTTTTAGGAAAACTTGGGTAGGCTTAGAAAAGCACCCCCCACCAGTCATTAGCCTAGTAATAGTCTATTAATCTGTGAAACTATTATCAAGTTGTTTTATATTCTGCTCAGTACCTTCTCCAGAGATTGGGTATGAAAAGTTGATGGAGGCCTTTTTGATGGTCCAGTGAAAGGATGTCACTTACCTCTTCCCCTAGTACCAGGGCAACCAAAGGCACCTATTCCACATTTTCAGCAAAATCTTCTAGATTTTCCTGGCCTCCCCCCAACCTGGCACTGAAGATGGAAGTGAGCCTCCTGGCACCGATGTTGATGTCAACATTTGTTTGACATCAGATGTAGTCTTAGTGTCAGGACCACAGCCTTCAAGGTAAACTTGGCTGATAGTGACTTTGGCATTGATGTTGATGCTCTTTATAGTGATGCTGTCTGCATTTCATGGTCCTTTGGTCTAGGAATTGGAGGCCATTCAGAATCTAGCTTAGTGCCAGTATCGCTAACATTTCGTTAGGGTTGCCACTGATCTTGACTTAATGGCCACAGGAGTCAGAGCTGCTGGTGTTGGATCCAGGGTTGAAAGGTGTTTCACTTCCATTGTCAGGGATCAACCAGATGCAATCAGGATTGTTGTGAAGTTGCTTGATGTTTGCTGGCTTCAGCATTTGGTCGTAGAGACCAGTACCCACAGCTTTGTACACAACACTGACATTAATATTGACACTGTTAACGCAGGCTGACATATGTTGTCATTGGTGTCAGTACCTTCAGGAGTGGGCTTCAGTAGTAGACACTTCATGTACAGCTCTTCAGCTGTCCACTTTTTCACTCAACAGGACACAGAAGCCCAGAACCTCTTGCAGGATTGCTCCCAGATGTCTGAACCACATCCAGTTTCTTCATTGTCTTCAAATTGTCCCCCCACAGTGTAGTAAGAAGTATACATGCAGGATAAAGCACGTGGATGTTTCTGTGGAGTTGTGTACTAGCATAATGACCACAAGGGCCTTTTTAAGCCTAGCTATGCATCCCAAATCTTTGACAAGTTCTCATACCCTTGATGAGTGTAAGCTGGAGCTTGGGAGGTGAAACATTTGCAGGGGACTGGGAGTTGAACCATTTACAGGCTGCCTGTGTCCATTAGAGTCATAGGTGCCAAACCAGGGATGAATTTTCTGTTCCTTAGCCAGTTGTCCAAGTTGCACTTGATTTGGGTTAGGTAGAAACTCTCCTTCACTTGGATGGGTAGCTTGTTTCAGAGTAGTAGTAGTCTCTGGGATACATACCTCTCTCTCCAACGGGTCCTATTTGCATCAAAGTTATGGTTTAAGTCTTTAGAACAGATAATTCTGGTAATGTCTGTTTTGTGGATATGCAGAAAGTCCAACAGAATAAGGTCTGACAATGCCATGTATGCCAGGCATAGATCTCTCCTTCAACAGCCTGTAGGACACTGAATACAGGGATAGGGCCTTGAGGCAGTCTGCACAGGATATTTTACTTCCTTCCTATATTCTTTCAGTGAGGAACCTTTGTGGATGTTCCAACTGTTGGATATGCCTGGTTAGTGACATACCAAAGGGGGCATTGTACTCAGTGATAGGTCTGATGCATGCTGAATACAGTGGAACAATGACATCCTCGGACCTAGATGCCAAACCTTTGTTTATAAATTGCACAACATACAATGATTTCCTCACTGCTGTAGACACATGATGATCAGAGGCTAGATTACTGTCTCTGTGTGTCCTTAACTACTGGGTCAAATCTAAGGGGTATGTTGTCAATATAATAGTTATCAGGGATGGATGACTTCCCGAAGCAGGGTTTATATTAGATAAATGAAAGTTTATCTAATCGAACGCTCACATAAGCGAAAATCTAGAAACTCAAAACTGCAATTGAGGGGGGCTGCGCCCCCCCCCACACCCCCGCTAAATATATATTCCAACTCCAAGATCGCACTACAGTGAGGAAAGGGCAAATATTCCCATCTTCACTGTACTGCGATCTCACAATTGCGGTTTCAAGTTCTGCAATTTTCGTTCATGTGAGCGTTCGATTAGATTAGACCCCTGAAGGATACTGTTATGCATTTCTTGGCATTTATTTGTAGTCAAATGGCTCTGACACCAGTTGTTTGCCTGTATTAGCCCTTCCTGGAGAACATTTGTGTCAGTGTGGGATTCAATGACTGCTCCTAATTTGCAATCATCTGCAGATTTAGTCATCCAAAGGCCATTGACATTGGCCTTGACTTCAGAGAAGTAAATGCCAAAAAGGAGCAGTCCAAGGACTGATTCCTGAAGTACTCCAGTTATGATTGCCTGTCTGTAAGCCAGTTGGCTATCCACCAGGTGGTATACAGGTTTGTACCTAAGCTCTTGAGTTTGTCAAAAATGCCCAAGTGGGGTATTGTGTCAAATGCCTTTTCCAGGTTAAGATAGGCAGTGTGAACCATTCTGGCCTCATCCATTGCTTTGGTGACCTTCTCAAAGAAGTCCACCAGGTTGAATAGGCATGACCTGCCCTTAACAAAACCAAGCTGTGTTGGGCCCAGTGTCTGAAGGTTTACTATATCACTATTGATCACTTCAGTGATAATTCTTTCCATGGCTCTGCATATAAGATTAGTGAGATTTATGGATCTGTAGTTTCCAGGGTCTGTAGGTGGCCCATGTTTGGGCAGAGGGATGACTGTTGCTATTCTACATTAATGAGGCATGAAGCCTGTTTGGGGGCTGCAGTTAAGTAGCAATTCCAGAGGTCCTGATAAGTCATGTTTTATGCTATTTAGAAGGCATCCTGCAATATTGTCTGGGCCCAGTGATGCAGTGTTCATGGCCTTGGAGAGAGCATTAAGGACCTGCTCCCTAGGGATAGCAGGGGGAGTTATATTTGATGGTATTTCCTGAGGAAAGGTTGAGGGAGAGAGAGGAGTAAAGTTAGAGCTGTGTCTGCCAGGAGGTTTGCTATATCTTTTGGCTCAGTATAGGTGGCTCCATTAACAATGAGCTCTGCACACATTTGTGTACTGCCTTTGAGGTTGCGGACATAAAGAATGCCTTGTGGTCGTCCTTAGCCTGGGAGGCCAAATTTACCTCAAATTTGGCTTTGGTAGAGTTTGTTTGTCCTCTGAGTTTTGTTTAGTTTGATGAGAGTGCCTTTCTCATGCTGGGTGCTACACCTCCTACTTTTTGCCATGGTTTTCTTCCATCTGTTATACAGACTATTGATTTTGTGATTCCACCAGGGTGGCATGTTTTTTGAATTAGTTCTGTATTTCTTCCTGGTGGGTACAGTTGTCTCTATGCAGCTTTCAAAATTCTTGTACAGGGTTTCTGTGAATAGTTCTACATAGGCAGTAGTGTTCTCAGGGTTTACGGGGACTTGCATTTTAAGTTATCACTTAATAGCAGGAAGTTATTCTTAGAGTTGTTCCTGAATATTCCAGGTTTAGCTGGGGGTACATGATTTATTTTTACTTCAAAGGAGACCATTTTGTGGTCTGACCTTACCAGGGAAGACATTACAGTAGGAGATGTGCAGCACTCTCCCATATTAGTGAGGACCAGATCCAGTGTGGTTGCATCCTGGTTGGTGTATTGACAGTCTGGTCCAGGGAGTTTGTGTTTACAAAATCCAGGAATCTCTGTGCCTGTACATATGGTGTCATATAGGATTCCTAGTCAATAGTGGGGTAATTAAAATTGCCCATGAATATGGTATTAGCTTAGATGGTGAGTGTTTCCAGTAAGGTTAAATACATGGTATGGGTTTCCTAGGTCATAGAGGGGGGACCTATAGCTTGCAAGGAAGTGGTATTAGATTTTGACTATGGTGATTTGAACATGGAACATCTTGAGTGCATTGTCCTGTTTGACCAGCCTTGAAGTATATTTATTTTTGATAGAAATCTAGACACCTCCACCTTTAGTCCAAGTGTTGCTTTTGCACATTTATCAAGACCAAACAACATTCATATTATCTGAGAATGTTTTAACCACTTGCAGTTGTGCTTTCAGTTCCTCATCTGATGAACTGTACAGTTTTAAGTCATCCTCAAAAAGAAAATGAGAAGTCTTTAACTTGGTTGTTTTCAGAAGCCACGTTGTAACCATGGCCTAATCTGTTAAATACACAGCTTAATGGGTTAAGGGCAAGACAAAAGAGCAGTGGTGGCAAACAGTCACCCTGGACCATCCCACTTTGAATTTTTATCTGTAAGATAGTAATTTGTTCTCGATCATGGCTTAGCAGCCACTGTTTCATGGTGACTATAATATAATTGATCAATGTAGGATGTATCTTATTGATCAGTAAGCACTCTTTTATCCATGAATTTGGGATGCTGTCAAATTTTTTTGTAATCTGTCCATGCCATACTTAACTTCTTACCCTTTTTACAATTCTGCATTATGTTTTTATTTAGCAATACATGACCTTTGTTCTATGTGACTTTCTTTTGTTATTCTTTTGTTTTATTAACATGATTGAGTTTTCTTCTAAATGACTATAAACTCTGTTAGCATCATTTCCAGTGTATAGCTTATACATTGTTGGAAGGCAATTATTGGTGTATAGTTTTTAGGATAGCTTGCAGGTTCACTTTTGAGGAGGAGTACCATTGTTCCAGTTGTTAACCAGGTTGGTGTACTTCTTACTCGGGGCAAAATCTTCATGTAATGGTAATACTTTTAGCCAAACGCTAGCTACTGCATCTGGGCCTGGGGTTTTCTACTTAAGAGCTTTTCTTAATTTTTCAATTTCTTTGGCCATTATTTCATCCCATTTCATATCCTGTGCATTTGAACTTCTTACTGTTTGTTTTACTTCTTTTATCTGTTCAGCATCTTTATGTTCCACAAGGTTTTCTAGCTATTTCTACAAAATGTGTCTATTTCTTTTTTTTTTTTTTTTTTTTTGGTGGTGTTTTGCTTTGTTTCACATTTCTCTATAAAACGTTTTGAGTCATTATCGGCCCCAGTGGTGCAGCGGATTAGCATTGTCGCCTCACAGCAAGAGGTTCTCCCGTTCGATTCTCGGTTGGAGCGCCTTCTGTGTGGAGTCTGCATGTCCACCCCGCGGTCGAGTGACGTTAAAGACATGCAGGTAGGTGCGACATGCAGGTAGGTGCGTGAATGGGTTTGCCTTCTTTGAAGGTTGGGCGTCTGGCTGGCAACTCGGCACCATAAAATCCACTGCCAATTATTAGCGGACCGGAGTTCCGCTGTGGCAACCCCTAACTGGGAAAAGCCGAAAAACGTTTAATGAACTGCTTATTTTTACTTTTCCTTTATATTTATCTGCATATATTGTAATTCTTTCTGTGTTTATACCCAATCCAACTCTCTCCCCCTGCCAGACATCCCATTTTGTCAGAAGAATGCAGCAAGAATCCTCATAAAGAAAAGAGCCATGGGGAGGGTATGGCCAGCCTTGAAAGTATGTAGGTTCTTTTTGGTTTCCAATAGAAAATAAAGAATCTCAGGTCCATACTGGACTTAAGGGGACTAAATGAGTTAATCCCCAAAGAAACCTTTTGGATTATCACAATATTGTCTGCTCTTTCCTGTCTATCAAGGGGGGAGGACTGGGTGTACTGTTTGGACCACCAAGACTGTTATCCAAGCGTAAAGATTGCCAAGGAGTTCAGGAGTTTTTTTTTTTTTTATGCTTCCAGATAGGAGTCATCCATTATCAGTTCTGGACACATTCACCAATTGTATGTAGTTGCAGCAAACCACAGACTGCAAGAAGTGAAAGTATTTCTGTACCTGGATGACTGGTTTGTAGTTGTAATAGGATAATCTTTGCTCAGGAGTGTCTTGGGAGTCCCTTCCAATTTTTATGAATTATGATGAACTCTGCAAAGTTTCCGTATGGAACCCAGATCATTATGTAATGCACCTTGAGTGCTCCATCCTGCAGCATCTATCTTCCTTCAGATGGGATCTTGTTGCAGACATTTCAGTAAATCTCAAATTATTCAGTCTCTGACAATCTCAGTTTTATGTCTAAGACCACCGTGTCTAATGGCAATGACTACATACAATTCCCTTTACTAGACTGTACATTAAGAATTCTGCATTAAGCTTTAAAAGTTCAGTGGTCCAAGATAACAGATCCCATGACACAACATGTTGAAATTTCCAGAAATTGCAAGTTGCATGTCATGATGGTTGCATACACTATTAAACCATACTCTGGACTGTCCCTTTCACATTCCCATTAATGTAGTACCTTCCACCAGGGAAAAGTCTGCCCTGAGGTTGGGAGGAGCATTTTCAAGAGCAGACTGTTTAGGGTGTATGGTTGTAGACAGAAGCCAGTCTTGCAGATCGGTGTACTGGAGATGAGAGCAAAGTCTTCCTCACACTTCAGGCCTTTCAGTGTACTGGAGATGAGAGCAAAGTCTTCCTCACACTTCAGGCCTTTCAGGACTCCCTGCCTCAAGAAGTTATATCCATTCAGTTCATCAACAACATTGCCATGGTTTGGTACATAAGCAGATAGGGCAGATGCCATCCTGGTCTCCATCAAAAAACAGTGAGGTTGTATCAAAAGGATGCCTTCTGAATCCCATCCACTTTCCTGAAGAGGCCACTTTTCTTGCAGGCAGATTCAAGTCACTGCTTACAATGCCTCATGAATGGGTCCCCCTCTGTCAGTAGTGTGAAAGATTTTCCAGCAAAACCTTGCTGCAGCTTTCTTGCATCCTCAACCGGCTTGCAATACAGCAACTTCTTTTCCCTCATTACATCTGTGTGGAAAGTCCCAGTGGTGCTGTAAACCAGGAATGAACCCCCCGGATTCTTTTATGCATTCTTCCATTTCCATTTATTTTGAAATTCATACCAATCAGAGAAAAAGTGTAAAGTCATTCTTGTCATTCTCAAGGGTCCATTCAACAGTTGTGGTCTCCTCTTCTCAGGCCTCGTCTTCTGGAGAAGCCTCTACATCTGAGTCCGTTTAGAACCCTCCTCACCTGGGCCTCCACTCCCTCTGGTCTAACCAAGTGTTTTTTCCATGTCTTGTAATGGCAAGAGACTTTTCATATCTTGAAAAGATAGCCCAGATACTTAACACTGCCTAGAGGTGTAATGCTAGGACAATGTACACAAGGGCATTTTTTTTAATAAGGGATAGTTCAAAATGTCGTTATTCCTTTCCAACTCCATTACCCACACTCCCTGACTATTATTGTAGATCTTTGATACTGTATTTAACTGCTCTGCTGCTAAATTGCACCTTGCTGATTTTCTTGACTTTTGTTAAGATTCTAATTCTGTTATTACCATCTTTGAAAGTATGTAAGGCCTTTTAGAGGGGTGCTTCCAGTATCCCGCCCTTCGTGAGAAATGTATTTATATTAGGGAAATTGAATCAGTCATTTCTGCAGAGCTGAAATACTTGTCATGAAGAATGCTCTTTCTGGAGGGCATTGCCTCAGATAGAAGAGATTCGCCCTCACCAAGGTCCATGGCTTCCTCTCTGACATGTTTTTAGAAATGTATCCTTAGATGATATTCTTGGATCATCTGTATGGGCTTCACTGAATACTTTCTTAAGATTTTACAAGCTGGATATGTTCCCTAGGTCTTCTTTCCAGCCACAATTGTCAGAAATATATTCACATGAATGTGGCCACCCCAGGAGGATAAGCTTGACACCGTGTCCTGCTGTTGACAAGGATGGACAGATTCATACTAGACACAAAATTGAGTTACTTACTGTAATATTAGAACCAGATGAACATGTCTGTCTTCCACATATACCTACTCTCCAGCCCTTTTGTTGATATTGTCTAGAGGTCTGTTTTTATTATTCTAATATTTCCTTCTCGATCTTAGGATGACATAATTGAGATCTAGTGAAGAAGCTGTTTTGCAGAGCATTATATATAAAGGGGAGGGGCTAATGTCCTGACAAATTATATATAACACCTGTCAGCCTTAGTCCCATCGTCATCAAGAATGGAGCTACTCCTGCAGATCTGGTAAAAATGTAACTTCCATTTCTTCACTTTATCTGTGAAATATAGGCCCAAGCTTTCAGAATCAAGTAACTGTAACCCACGAATATAAATGGTGCAATGATATGAATCGCTAGTTTAATCCGGTTTCATTTCTTCACCGTACATATGGAATGTTGTTTTGAAGTAAGAGAATAATGAAGTTACTGTACCCCAGGAAATGACTGATCTAGTCCAGCCTCTTCAAACTCTTGGACTGAGCTGCAGGCTCACCTGAGCACCATAAACTTTCCCAGGCTTTACCTCCTTTTATCCTCCCATAATGCCCATCTCTGACATGATTGTCCAGATTTCCTTTGCTGGTCATGTAGGTGAATAACCCAGGCTGTACAATATTTTTTGAGTGTTTTGCTTCCAAATTTGCCATCTTCAGCAGGTTTTCTGTAGTTAAGGTCAGATAATTCGTTTTCCTTTTCTTTTGCTAGGTTGGCTTTATTTTTGTAAGTTTAACAGTTGTATTCATGCATCCTTCTTAGACCGCTGTTTCCAGACCATTTTCATCTCCTCCTCTGTCTGAATATTTTTTAAAGGAAGATAGCTATACTGGTCAGATAGACTTAGTTGGCATTTTTCTGGTTTGGATTTTGTCAGATGCTAATGGTTTTATTTATTTATTTATTTATTTTTTGTATGGAAAATACTGTTTTTAAAAACATGTGCCATGTGTGTTCAGATGATACCTCCCCAAGACTGATGTACTCTTTATGTAACTTGTTTGGGGCCACAACATGTAGCAGCAGACAGTATCTTTGCAAGTTTTGATGGGAAGACATTGATTGACCATCGTAATAAGCTAATTTTGAAAGGATTGCTTGATAGAGACAGGACCGGGAAAGGGGACCCTCCTCCTTCAACTTTTCAGATTTTCATTAACATAAAGAAACCTTTCGAGAAGCAAAGCAGACTCTCCTCACTTCTGTTCTGCATCTTTTGCTGCTAAAAATGTAGAGGGAAGCACAGACAGACCTGGTCATTGGCTGAGGTAACTGTTATAGTGATCTCTAATATTAAGATAGCCGTACAGCCTCCTGACACAGAGATGCATTTTCTCAATCTTCTTAGGATCCTAGACATCAAAGTTTGTTTCTTTCTTTTGATATCAAGCTAGTTAGACTAACTGTCTCCAATCCTCCATCCATAGGTTCATAGGATGGTACTAGGCTATTGGCCCTAGGGACTATACAAGACTAGCCATAACAATTCCCTGGCTATTTCTTCCCACCGTCTTTACTTCCCTGGACCCCTGTCTAGCAGGGCAACTGACATAATCCCTGGGGTGAATTTCCTGTCTCCCATCCAATCATCAAGGTTCCTTTTGAAGAGGCCAAAGAGGTGCTCTGCTTGACATGTATGGGCAGTCTATTCCAGAGTCTGGGTAGTCTCTCGGTCAGGAGCCTATCCCTTCAGAATGTTTTGTTCATTGTGATGACAAGTTTTAGATCCCTGGAGCGTGTGTCTGAGGGATTGGGATTTCTTTAAGTGTAGCATGTCCAACAGCTCTGGGTTTGACATGGCCGTGTATGTTAAGCAGAGATCGCCTCTGAGTAGATAATATGCGACAGAGTATAGGTGGAATTTTTTTTAGATGGTCAGCATAGAGCATCTGCTTTAGGCCTGTGATTCTTATAGTGAGGTATTTCTGCGGCCTTTCCAGTTGTTGCAGATGTCTTGAGAGATGCATACCAAATGAGGCTTTGTATTCTATAATGGGTCTAATGAGGGATGAGGACAGTGGGACAATGACCTCCTTTTTTCTGGATGAAAAACCCTTAGTGATGAGGTGTGCCATATAGAAGGATTTACTGACTGTTGTAGCAATGAGGTTATCGAAGGTGAGCCCACAGTTCACCTGTGTCCCTAAGTCTCTTATCACACTTTCAGTGTTTAGTGTACTGGCACCTATGTGGTAATTCACGGGTACATGTTTTTTCCCAAAGGGGATAACTATACATTTCTTGGCATTGAGCTTGAGCCCATGGCTCTGGCACCAATCATCTGCTTCTGTAAGGCCCTTTTGTAGACTATCCACATCATTTGGGGATTCAGTAATGGCTCCCAGTTTGCAGTCATCAGAAACTTTGTTAGCCAGAGTCCCTTAGTGTTGGCCTGTACTTCAGAGAAGTAGATGCCATACAAGAGCGGTCCCAGGACTGAACCCTGAGGTACTCCACTTGTCACTTATGTGGAGCTGGATTTGGAGTCGGCTACTTTTACAGTGTGGGTTCTGTCAGTAAGCCAGTTGGCAACCCATCGAGTGACGTGGGGATTAATGCCCAGCTTAGTAAGTTTATCTATGATTCCAGAGTGAGGGATGGTGTCGAAGGCCTTGGCGAGGTCCAGATTGGCTGTGTGGACTACTTTACCCTTGTCCACAGCTCTGGAGACTGATTCAAAGAAATCAATTGGGTTCAGGAGACAAGATCAGCCCTTCACGAACCCAAACTGTGTAGGGTCCTGTGTTTGAAGGTTGCCAATGTCTTTGTTTATAAGTTCCATGATAATACGTTCCATGGCCTTGCAGATCAGGCTCGTCAGACTGATGGGGCGGTAGTTCCCAGGATCCAAGGTGGATCCCCCCTTGTGGAGTGGGATAACTGTAGCTGTGCATCACTCAGTGGGCACGAAGCCTGAGGTGAAGCTATGATTAAACATGACACTTAGGTGAGGTGCCAGTTCATTTTGTAGTTCATGTAGTACACAGCCTGGGATGTCGTCTGGTCCCATGGATGCTGCGTTCTTAGCTTTGGAGAGTGCGTTTTTTACCTGTGTGGCCGTTATTACTGGAATTTGGCAATCTTTCGGTATTGAGAGGGGCCCTTTAGGGGGTGAGAGGGGGGTGACGTTTGCACTGAATCGATCTGCCAGGATATTGGCAATATCCTTGGGATCAGTATATTTAATGCCATTCTGTTGTAGCTCAGAGCAGATCTGAGCATTGCCATTTAAATTCTTGACATAGCTATAGAATGCCTTGTGTTGTCTTCGGAATCTTTGGCAATTTTATATTCATAACTAGCTTTGGAGGATTTTATGAGGGATCTCAGCTTCTTACTGTGGCTGGCAAGGGAGTTTTTTGCATCCTGGGATTTTCCTCTTTTCTGTAACAGTTTCTTCCTTTTGTTGTAAAGTTTGTTTATGTCAAGGGACCACCAGATTGGCTTCCTTTTTTTGGAGGAGAGTGTCTTGGTTCTACTGGGGATGGTACGATTCATGCACGAGTGGATGTGCTCATACAGTGCCTTAGTGTAGGATTCACCTTTAAGTTTGCTCATTCTGTAGCCTTCCTTCAGAAGGTAGACATAATTTATTCTAAAATTGTGAAGCATTGCTGCAGGACAAGGTGATTATGAACTTAATCCTATTCACCTCTGCTTCCAGGGTAGACAGGGATTATGTGCTCTGTATTCCACAGGTAGCTGTTAACTTCTAGCATCACTTGCTACTAGCCATTTCCAACGTGACTGGTCTACAAATGTTTGTTTTCTGTGTCAGTCCTGACATTGTAGCTAACTGGCATAGCACAGATACCTGTGATGCAACTGGCCTGTCAGGGTTGGTGACTTTAGGTGGATATTGGCAGAGACTCCTTTGTTTGCACTTCAGGCATCAGTTGCACTTGACTTCACACTGTCAGTCCTGATTACCACTGTACTGGAACTCATATTCCGTGACCTCTCAGCATTTGGGCACATGCCTTAGTCATTGTCATCTGTGATCAGCACCAGGACTTGATGTCGATGCCCTCAATTCCAGGAGGTTTTTGGCTATTGACTCTGACACTGAGGTTGCAACCTTTGATGCAAGAGCTTTCCTGCACAATGGCTACCATCCCATTTTTCACCATGGGCCTACTTCATTTTGAGTCTGCAATCTCCATAATACTATATGACCAGGGAAGCAGGAATGCTGCAGACACTTCGCAGCCACAGGTGAGACTTTTCTTATGATTCCTGTTTCTCTTCCTCATACGAGTCCCTTCTAAACCCAAGCAAAAGTAGATACAAGAAAAGGGATCTTGACTAGCTTTTAGTGCCTCCATTGCCAAATACTGACACAGGAGTGAAGCAGATTTCCCTCTCCTCCCTTTTGTTGACTTCATATTCAGTGAAATCCTTGAGATCATGCAAAAGAGTGGACTTTAACCATTTCATACCTCATCTTCTTCATAAAAGATTCTTGAGAAAGCTTTCTGCTGTCCTGTCAGTTTCCTGAATGGTGCCCCACAGAGGACAAAATTATTTCTTTGGCCATCCAGGAGTCTTGGATATGGTGGGCCTGATTCCAAGAAGACCAAACCACATCCTTTGACTGCTACTGAAGTGGGACTGCACAAGGCACCTGTTATGGATTTCATCACTGCTGCAGCATCAGTTTAAAGGGAACCAGCTCCATAGACTCTTTCAATCCCCCCACCCCCCACCAGCCAAGGCATCTGGGGCACTGGATTGACATAGGAAATGTGTGTATGTGTCCTCCACATTTGCAGTTAGGGAGCATAGTTATCTGTCCCATATGATGAGGGTGTGGCAATGTCTTGCAAATAGACTCAACAAGTTTCTGGAGCAGTTGTCTGAGGATCAGGAAAGACTCAAAACTCAAGCATATTTTCACACATCGAATGACAATTTCCACGAATGGCTTATCAGCGAATGTTGAAATCACCAAACACGCTTATCTTTGAAAAAATAATTTATTAAATGGCCAACTTCACTACAAAGAAATATTAGCTGCATATAACAGTTGGTAACAGTTAATATGACTGTACACTGCGGTGGTGGTGCTGCGGTAGCGTTGTTGCCTCACAGTAAGACGCTGTCCGGTTCAATTTCTCAGCTAGAGCGTCTTCTGCATGGAGACATGCGTGAATGGGCGTACCTTCGTTGAGGGTTGTGCGTCAGAGCTGGTAACCCGGCACGTAAAAATCTACTGCCAGTCATTAGCGGACCGGAGTTCCGCTGTGGTGACCCCTAACCGGGAAAAGCCAAAAGAAACAACAACAGTTAATATGACTGCTTCAGAACCTTCCATAGAGCTACTTATGTTTGTAACAGCTTAGTCATTAGAATGCTTCTTTATTGTATGCAGTCATAGAGATGCAAATTGGGAATAATTATAGATTGCAATTATGTATCCATAAATGGAACATGCATTATGACCTGTGATGAAACTTTTTCTGTCTTTAGTAGTATTAAGCTGAAATCTAAACCCTTTTGTGGTGTAAAAACCAAATTAAATTTTGTGATATAGGGTTGGGGGAAAGTGGTAGCATGAAGGCATGAAGATAATAGTTTAAGTGAGTGATAGTCAAGGAAAGGGGTAGCAATAAACTGAAATGGACACATTTTGTGAAGATACTTTTTGCTGCAGACATAGGACAGAAATCTTTAGATATAGAATTGTATTTAACCAGATATCCCTGAATGCAATGTCTTCATAGTCTTGTTTTAACTTTATTTTTTATTGTTTATGGTCCCCCTTTTTTTCTTATTCTCTGGCACTTGCAAAGATGTACATTTTCCCTGCTAGCGTGATTTCTGTGATCCTCCTGTGTGTTTGTCTTGGTAAAGCAGGAAAGATCAACTCTTCAGAGTTTGTACAAATGAACAGAGCAGCCACTGAAACCAGACTGCACATTAAATATCTGTTTCATTCTGAAGGAGAGCACCTCCCCACCCCACAACTTGTCTGATCTCCCTGTGTGTTTGTTTAGAAGTTGGAGTGACTGACTCATTTGTTCATATTTTATGAATGAATCAGACAGCCTTTGAAACCAAAATACTTGTTGAATATCAGGTTTCACTCTAAAGATGTATACTTTCCCCACCTCCTATGTCATCTCTGATTTCCTTTTGCATTTGCCAGGTAAGGAAGTGTTGACTACACTCCTTGTATTTTATGATTGAGGGGGAAACCACTGAAACCAGAGTGCATGCTATCAGTTTCAGTCTGAAGGTGCATACTTCCCCACTAACATGGTATCTGAACTTCCTGTTTGATTACCTGGGTGAAGCAGGATAGATTAGGCTGTTCACATTTCGTCAGTAAATTGGAACCAGAACTCGCATTAAATGTCAGTCTCTGTCGATCTTGCTGTGCGTTTGCCTAGGTGTAGCAGGACAGAGTACTTGTTCATATTTTATGAATGAGTAGTACAGCCTCTACAGGTTTTGTATGTTATCGGTGAATGGGCAGCTCCTAACCCAGAATGTATGTTGAATAGCAATTTATTCTGAAAGCAAGGGGCCCTACAAAATTTCTGTTTAGTATTCTTTGTGACCTTGAATAACAAACTGAGCAGTTGTATTGTCTGTAAACCCGACCCTTTTATGTGTTGTTGCATGTTCCCCAAAAAGGCAAGAGTTTAAACAACTTTTATATAAATTCACTGAACAATGATAGATGCATATGTTCCCATTTTTATGCTTTGACTATGACATTGTTTTAATGTTACAAAAAATATTTAACTGTATTTTACATAAAGAACTTACCAAGTCCCATCCTTAATTAAAGTGAGTGCATATCAAAAGGAAATTGCACTGTGGATAATTTTATTACTGTTTTCTAATATTGTTCTGTTTTTTTTTCCCCTCTCCATGTAGACCTGGAGTTACTGAACCTTGTCCCTTACTTAGGGTAGTATTTCATACCGCCTTCTTGATGTAAGCTAAGTATGCCTGCTGACTGATGATGATGTCTGTGCACAGCATGGGGGTTGGGGAGCTAATCATTCTGTGTTGCTCTTTTGTTTACGAGCATAGCACAATATTTGGTGTGGGGTCGGTCGTTTGTGTGGCAGAAGACTTCGAGTTATCTAGTACAACCTCACCACCTGCTGTACTCTTAACGCTTCCCCCTTTAACTGCACGGTGTATGCTTTGTCCATCCTTTTTTCTGTTTACCACCACTCACAAAGGGAAATAGTGGAATTGCTCAGCTGAAACATTCATCTCTTTAAAAACTGTAATGTTAATTTTAAAATTGTTAATTGACATTACAGTTATAAGCACAATTTATTGTTTATTTTCTTGGGCATATTGAAATATTTGTTTATTTTTATTGCATGTGCTTTTTAATGTCACTGAAAAGTTTGGTTGGTTAATGGAAATCTTAACCTGTGCTGTGAAGCTAATGCTGTTTGGGAACTTATAACTGAGGAATTCTATATAACCGTTAACACTTGGCTGATGATGTGATTGTAGAAGAGGCCATTTTACTTTTGAGTGTCAAAGAGCAGCTGATTGTGATCTGTAATCCCCATCATGGCCAAAAGGTCTCACAGATGAGTAAGGGAAATTGTGCCTTATTTGTTTATTACTGCCCTCTGGGATGGAATGTAACAGGACCGCTTGGCACTGTCATACAGTTTAAGATGTGAAATGCTGATCTGTCCTTGATGTTTGACTTGAGCACTTTGAAATGTGTTTATTCACTTTTTGGGATCAGTGTGATGGGCTTATTTTTTTTAAGCGAGCTTGATCTGGGTACACAGACATTTTTACGCGGGAAGCTGTCATTCCATAAAGGGACAATTTTATGTTTTTTTTATTATAATGTATTTATTTGTTGTTATTAATTTCATTATTATGAGTTATAAAATGAAAGAATAATATTATAAGAACACAAACCCATTCTTCAAATACACCTCCTTATACATCTGACTAATAAAGTTATATATTATAAATAAATGTGTCAGTTAACATTTTAAAAGTCTAAAAACGAGAAAACAAAGGTCAAGGCAACACAGCCTCAGATAAAACAGGATAAAACTTTAATAAGTAGAGGTAGGCGCTTTCATGCCAGAACAGCGCTTCATCAGACCTTAAAAAACATACAAACTCTCAGCATTTATATACTTCTTAAAAAGAGCTCCTAATAAGTCCAATAAAACAATTAAAATTAAAGTTAATCAGTTAATGAAATAAACCTCATAGTTTCAAGGCTGGTTTTAAAGTAACCGTACCATTTAAATCAGACTTCTTATCAGCCTGTAATAATATGATCCAGCACATCTCAGCATACTCAGTTTTACTAGTAAGATCGCCCCCCCCCCCTCTAATATGATCCTCAGTTAATTGTAAGACCATAAATTTAAAAGAATGTTGAAATCCATACTCAGCCACATGTTTAGCTAAAGCAGTAGTAAGCTTCTTTTTTCATATATCATATATATGTTGTTGTATACACTCCTTTAAAGAGTGGTTGGTCTTCCCTATATAGAAGCACTGGAATGCTAAACAAAATGCAAGATAAATGAGATATTTGCTTTTAAACTTTAATATAAAGGTTTTGCCTGTATCTGGATGGTTAAATTGTGAGGTGGTATAAATATATTTGCAGGGACTACAAAAACACAAGGGAAAGTACCAACACGATTTGATGAGCGTGTTTAACATAACTGCCTTTTAAATTATTTTTATGTTTTTAAACAAAATTTTGGTTCTATGCCTACTATACACTTTAAACCTTTGTCTGCCATCAAAATGGGCCAGTTCTTTTTAACAGCCTCACATACTAGATGGATGTGAATAGGTTAAAGAAATTCTGCTAGTGTTTGGTACGTTCATTAGATAGAGGTCCAGAATCATTATTAGCAGAACTTTCTGTTAAATAAAAATAGTCTTGCACTGCTCTTTCTAGCATGTTCTACTACTTTCAGTATTCCAGTGACACCCTGTCTAGAGTAACCTCTATCTAAAAAAAATCGCTGCTCAATTCCTGAAAAGCTAATTGTAAACCTTCTTCACAATTATTGAGCCTGGAGGTCCATACAAATTGGCCCTTAACTACATGCTTGTATATATACCTTGGATGCATGCTAGATCGATGCAGTAAGTTGCCCTTTTTACAATTTCTTAAAAACACTGGTGTTAACATAGCCTTCAACTGTTTTTAATATTTTTGGCATCTAAATAATACTATCTATACAATAATTAACTGTAAACTTAAAAAAAGTAGAGTTTGTTTCAAGATATCGGACAAACTCCAATAAATGAGATAAGGAAGCCCATCCATAGCATAAAAACATCCCAGCTCATTGGGAATAACTGTAAAGAGTGAACAAACATCTAAAGTAACTAGATGACAATCCTTAATACCATTAATAAATGTACTGCATTCTGAAAGGGCACAAAGAAAATCTTTGGTGTCCTTCAAAACTGCAGGTGATCTAACCAAAAACAGGCTTAAGCTTTTTATCCACATAAGTAGAAAGTGGCTCTGTTAACTAGCCTCGACCCAAGACTGTGGTTCTCATAGGTGGTTTTACAGGTGTTTTGAACTCTTTGTTAAAATAAAATTATACTAGGACAATTTTCAGAGCTCCTTGTTGTGTCACTACTGTATACCTAAAGGATGGGTAGATTTTGTTCTACTTTCCATTGACTATTTCTTTTTTACAATCCAAGTTTTATATTACTTTCATTCTAAAGTCAAAAATCCCTAATGTATTTCTTTTTAATATTTTGTATGACCCTGAAAACCAAACCGTGAATTACTTCCCTGCATCTTTTGGATCTTTAACTGGATAAGGTGCCAACTGATTGAGTTAAGTTCAGCAAATCTGAACTCCCATGATCAGTGTGTGCAAAACACAAGTAACAATACACAGGAAAAATGTTAAACTCAAAAATCACCGGTAAAAATTGTTTTTTTAAATTCTCTTCATGATCTTTTCGTGGCGAACTTTCTAAAAAAAAATGTTTAGGTCTTGTCAGTAAATTTAGATTAATAGTCATCTTGCCACTTTAACTGATACATTTATGATCTAATCCCTCTCACACTTTACTTTTCTGTATTATCTTCACCCATCAGATGTGTTTTAACACAAGGTGCAGTCCCCATTTGTTCTGAATTCAAAGAATATATATATAGGGTCAGATTGCAAAAGAGATGCTCTGAATGCAAGCCTGATCCAATTCCAAAAGACTTTCTGTTGGTGTGCGTCCTATCTGTAAAGAAAGAGGGCTTATACTGAAGTACACCACTTTCACTGAAAGGAATACTTTTGCAGTTGGGCAGTCTAACAACAACAGCAAGTCTCTTGTGATCAAGACCCTAATTTTTCTAAAACTATTACAGAGGTGATTCTCCTAAAAAATTGACCAATGTTCTTCCTTTCCACTTTCAGGAACTGTATTTTTTCCTGTCGTCATCTTGAAGATTCATCAACATCTGCTCTGAGAGTTGCTTCCCTCTGCTTAGTTTAACGTTTTTCTTAAGTGCAGTTTACCTGTGGTTTGCACAAGACAAGCATATGTAATTTCACATTACTAATCACTTCGGTCTTGCACAACTTGATTCCTTTTCAGTTCACCCTAATCCTCCATTTCCTTGATTGATTCACTTCTCTCTCTCTTTTTTTTTTTTGGTCCCCCTTGAGACATCATGTACTCGGTGAGACCCCCAGTGCTCCAGTTCCACTCTGGGGCTAGCCCCCACCCAAGACGTACTCCACTTCTGCTGGGACTGGTCACAGATCCTAAGGGTATCCTGGGGGCTCAGCTATCTCTGCTTCTGTCCTGGGGAAATTTTTTTATTTATATACCCTACCCAATCCCTGTCCCATCTCCCACATTTGTTGGCAATGTTTTAGGGCAACTGTCCTCTTTGAGCCGCTCCTCCCCTAAGGGATTGTCATCAGTGAATGCCTTCCCACCTGGGACAGGCATGCATATCTTTCTGCCACTTTGGCAGTCACTTGAGCTGCTAATCGAATTTGGTTCATCTGGGCCATAGTTAGGGCTTTATTCATCTACACCACTGGAGTGGCTTCCTTGATCAGCTTCTTGACCTTCTCCTCACTAACTCTTTTTCCAAGTATTGCTGTGAGCATGTGCTTTCAAGCTCTGTATCTGACCATTTCCATTTATATGTTCATCATACGGAACACTGCTGCAGTGGTCTTAGCTGTAATGGTTGTATCCTGCCAATGATGTAACAGATGGCCAACTTTTAAAGCTTCAGAGCAAATGCCATATGCTCAATCCATTAGGCAGCTTGAGCAGAGTTGCCTGAAAACACAGGTTTGAGAGCCAAGCCATTCAGAGCTTTCCTGCCATTGAAGGAGAGCACTCCTATCCAGGCTTTTAAGGACTGATGGTCAGCCTGTGCTATTCCTATGCTGGGCAGATAAGCTCCCTTTGGAGAAAAAAAAAAGGCTTCTGCATAAAACATTGGTAATGTAATTTTCCTGCTTAGGAAAGTTATTTTTGATGTAGGAGTTTGTCTTTTAATGGATTATTGCAAGATTTAACTGTACTTTCAAATGGAGCACGCTTTTTTTCCAAGTAATTTTAAAAGTTATTTAAAGATTGTGTCTAAAGGTTTAAAATGACCTTTGATACCTAGGGCAAAGGGTTTCTTACAAACATTTGGAGCAAAATTTCAAAGGCTGTTTCAGTGGTGGAGGGCACAGGGTAATTCAGAAATAAAATTATTTTAAAAAGTTTATTTTGAACATGGAAGACTAAATATACACAGTTGTGTTTCCAGTATTAATATTGGTGGACTGGCAGGATGTGGTTACATCACTTTGAATTCCAGCCATGAGTATAGTGGATTAACATGAGTAAGTAATTGTGAATTAAATTTTGTGACTGTCAAACTGTTAAATTAATGTCTTGACAAAAACCTACCCAACAAACTACTGGTCCCATGGTCAGTCCTTCTACCAGGCACAAAAAGAAAAAGTTACGTAAACAGCCTTTGCCACCACAGCAGGCTAATAGTTTACCTCAGCCACAGGAGGGTGACTATACTGTGACCAAACCTGGTTCCTCAGATCACTCATCTTTTATCCTTGATCATTCTGTATGTACAGCTACTATGGACCAGGGGTTAGCGATTACCTCGGTGAGGTCTCCTCAGTGGGCAAGGGAGACCCACTCTTGTTGGTCCTGGGAGAGGGAACAGGGAAGGTCTCTGTTTAGTCAGAATGTCGTACCCATCCCTGGGGAAGCTGCTGATGCCACTAACAACAGTGTTGGCCCCATTTTTCCTGTCAAAAAGAAATTAAAAAAAAGATGCATCTACTCCCCATCAATTTTTTTTAGACAAGAATAGTTTACCAGATCTGTCTCATGGTTTAATTCAAGCTATTTATCCTTCTTATAAGGTGTTTTTTGGTTAAAAAAGAGAGAAGTGCCTTATCCAGAAGAGATACAGTATTTTGAATCTGGTCAGGAAGATAAAGGAACAGATTTTTTTCTCAGCAGATTTCTGATTCAGACTCAGAGTAGAGCACAGTATTTGATACTCCGTGTGGGGAGTTTCTTTCCCTGAAACTGTTTCCAGAATGTGCCAGTGTGTTCATTAGGAGTGCACTGAAGTTTCTCATTTCCTCAGAAAATACTATATATAAGCTGTTACAGGTAGAATTTCCAGAACCTTCACCCATTCATCCAATGCTGTCAGCATTGGAGAATGTTGTGTGTGTGACTACCTTAAATTTTCCTGATAGTCAGTCTGGTGACCCAAAAAGGCAGATTGTATAAGTTTCTTAGCTTTTAAGTTTTTATGCACTCACAAACCTGACCCAGCAGCTATAGCTTTAGTTAATCCTACTGCTGATAAACAGTTAATTCCAATCCTAAACTTTCTAAAAAAATGGGAAAATAGTTAAGTATGGAAAAAAGGTGTATGGTTCTGAAACTTTGATTTTCAGAATTTTGAAGTGTCAGGCTCGTATGTTAAAGTTTATTGACTGTGTAAGTATGAGGAATGCTTGCAGTTTCTTTTTGTGAGGACAAATCTGCTTTAAATTGTTTAACGTATTCAGTTTTACAGGTCACAGCTCATTGTTAAAAGTGTGTGCATCAGTCTGTCGAAACCTGTCCCTGGGTTATGGCCACTAGTGCTATTTTGAGGACTTTGTCTGGCTCCATTCTCAGAACCCCCTAGATTATGCAAAAAAAAAGGTTTTCAATTCTCCTATGGATAGAGATTTATTTTTTGTTTCTTGTGTTACATATATTATCAAAAAATGTGATGAGAAGGGTAGCTGTTATAGGGGAAACTCTACAGTTTTACAGCCATCGTTTTCCAATTTTTCTAAGGGATTTTGTAACCCCTCATACAGTTTTCGCAAGAGCCAAAGTAAACACTTTCAACAAGACGCTGTTAAACAGACATTTAAGATAAATGGTAAGATGTTTCCGAAAAGCATACAGGACCTCCCCCCCAAACATAGGACATTCCAGTAAGTCAGAATGAGTATTTAGTGGACCTTGTCTTCCCTCCCACCCTATCAGTTTGTTTTCCCTTCCAGAAAGTCTGAATCTTCGTTCTGTCTTTAGCAACAAATAGCTTCAGACAGATGAGTTCTGAAGATCATTAGTCAGTGTTACAGATGGCAGTGTCTGGACATTCCGTATTTTCAGGGGGCGATTCTTCATGCAGCAGCCCAGACTAGACGCTTCTATTTCACCCTGTCCTTCAACATATGTTGTGTCCGAGAGTGATAGAGCCAGTTCCTTCTTCTCTTCTATTTCACCCTGTCCTTCAACGTATGTTGTGTCCGAGAGGGATAGAGCCAGTTCCTTCTTCTCTTCTATTTCACCCTGTCCTTCAACGTATGTTGTGTCCGAGAGTGATAGAGCCAGTTCCTTCTTCCCATTTTGGAAAAAAAATGATTCAGTGATGTTTTTGGTGTCAAAGAAAGAAAATGCTTGGAGATCAGTCCAAGATTGTTTTTTCCCTAAACCTATTTGTTGTAGTACCCAGTGATGTCATTTCACAACCTGTTACCCTTTCTTCCTCACATAAGTTTGCCACCAACACTAGATTTAAAAGATGCTTATTATAACATCCCTGTTCATCCAGACTTCAGGTGTCTTTTAAGGTTTTGTGTGTCTGGATGACATTATCAGTTCTCTGACTTACCCCTTGGACTATCCACTGCACCAAGAGTGTTCACAAAGTGTCTTTCAAAGTGCCAGGCATCTCGCACTTGGGATTCCAAGAGAATATTCAGAAGTCTATTTTGTCTCCAGCACACAGGAATATGCTTGTGGGGTGTCTGCTAGATACCTCAGTTCAAAGAGCTTTTCTTCCACAGGAAGAGCTATATCTATATTTATTTCTAAGGTTTTCCACTCAGACTTTGGTCACTGTGAGGGATTATGGGTCTTATGGCTTCTATGATTCTCTTGATACACCTGACAAGACTCCATTTGAGAAAGATACAATGTTATTCAAAATTTCTTTGGTCCCAGCTCTAACATCCTTTGTCTTTTCCAGTTCCAGTGCTGGGATTTGTCAGAAGAGAAATCACTTGGTGGAGATAGCAAATATCCCTAAATCTGGATTTCCCCTTCTATCTCCCAAAGCAGTCAGTCACCACATTATGTCTGAGACATTGCTTGGGGAGCAGTTTCAGGTGGGATAAAAGTGCAAGGTGTTTTACACCAAGGACAGATGCAAGTTCATAAATATCAAGGAGATGCTGGCTCTGATCAAGGCACTCAACTCTCTGAATCATCTTTGGTCCCTTGACATCTACAAGTTGCTAGAGACAATGTCACAGTCATGTGGTACGTCAACAACTAAGGAGGAACAAGGTCTTATTCCCTTTTCACACTGTCCATGGGGTATAGCTTCACAGCACAGTCTCACTCTGCAAGCATCTTACATCCTATCATGGCAGACTCTCATGACTTCAAAGTAGATCAGGCTATCTTCCCAGATTTGATCCATCTGTATGGAGTTCTTCAAGTAGACCTCTTTGCCTCCTCTCTGACCAAACAGCTGGCAAAATTCTGCTTCAGAACTCCATCCAAGAAGGCCTCGGAGACAGACGCCTTTTCTTTTCCTTGAACAGGAATGCTCATGTATGCTTTTCCTCCCGTTCCATTGATATTGATGATACTTCTGAAGATTTAGAAGGATTCCCCCAAGAACATTATAGTTACTCCATTTTGGTCTAGGCAATGGTGGTTCTCCTTTCTTTTGGAAATTGCCGGAGGCAATTAGCACAACCTTCCTCACAGAATGGCTCTACTCACACAAGAGCAGGGATGTTTATTGAAGCTGACTGGGAAAGGGGTATCTCACACTGCCTGAAAGATAGGATGTTAATCCCCTTTAGTCACTTGAGGACATGCAGCAGGTACTAATGGAGGCAAGAAAGCTTTCTGCTAAAAATCATATATTAGCAAATGGGAAAGGTTTTCCAGTTTGGTGCCAACAACAAAGCTAGCATCCATTCAGGGCTAGTGTTTGTGTGATTTTATAATGTTTGTGTGAGTTACTATCCTATGGCCTTTCATACTTGTCCATCAAGGTTAATTTATAAGCCCTTTCAGCATATCTGCCCATGGATCCTCCTCTTTCAATGCATTCACAATGGAAAGTCTGGCTAAAATACGTGCTGAATAATGTTGTGGAGGAGAAGTAAGGTTCAAAGCAAGGCAGGAATTCAGCAATCTTTGCATTTCTGTTAATGTATGTTTGCCTGTGTCACAAGTGATAATTTAATAAAGGTACTAAAAATGTTTTTGAAAGAGGTTTTGCACAAGACACCTTCAAAATACAAGTGGCCCTTCCTTAGGATTTTAATTTTGTGTTGGAGAAGCTATCACTTGCTCCATTTGATCCAGCTTGTCTGCCTGACTTGAAGTTCTGAATGCAAAAAAACTGTTTTGCTAATTGCTCTGACCTCTGCAAGAACAGTGTCTGAGTTGTAAGCTCTTATGGTGGGTCAGACTATTCTCATTTTCCAGAGACAGACGGGGTGTCTTTGACTAATCCTTCTTTTATGCCTAAAGTAGTATCTGAGTTTATTTTAAGCCAAACTATCCGTCTCCCTGATTTATTTACTGAACTTAAAAATGAGGGAGACGGGATTTTCAGTACCTTGGATGCCCACAGGCAACTCAGGTACTCTCGACAGAACAAAATCTCTTAGAACTCTGGATCAGTTGTTCATTTCTTGTTAAGGTAAGAAGGGACAACCTGTGTCAGAACAGACTTTTTCAAAATAGTTGCTCAGGCAACCTTTTGTTATACTCACCACAACAAAACTATTCCAAGAAGAGCCTTGGCTTCATTTATGTTTTTTTTTTTGAAAAGGGTTGATTTCTAGAAAGTATTCTAAAGACAGGAACCTGGCCCACAGGACATACTTTTCCAAAGCACTTCAAGCTTGATTCCTTCCCTAGGTCTTGATCAGGCTTTATACAACCATTCTCCAAGGGCTTCTGGAACATTCTCCTTCCTCTTCCCAAATGTTGTAAGTGAGGGTAATCTACCCATATAGCTAAAGCTACTGCAGCAGTGATATCTATGTGAACATAGTACAGTTGTGTAAGTAAACTTGCTATAACAGTAGATGTTCCTATGATCACCGCTGCAGTAGCTGCTCCTTCCTTTCATCCCCACTTTTTTTTTTTTTTTTTTTTTGAGACTTTGCCAGATGTTCATATATGTATATATTTTTATTCCTGGTTTTGTCCTGTCAGGAATCAGCCTTCCTGTCTCAGCCAGCATGAAAGCTCTGAAGGGCTTGGCTCTCAAATATGTTTTTAGGCAGCTCAGCTCAACCTACCCAAAGATTTGAGTGCGTGGAAGGTGCCCTGAAGCTTTGGAAGATGGCTGACTGTTGAATATTTGGCACGATATTGTAACCCACATAGCTAAGGCTGCTGCAGTAGTTATCATTCAAACATCTATTGTTATGATAAGTTTACTTACACAACTGTCCTTTCTTACTGACCTTTAAAAAATGACATTTCTCCATGAATGTAATTTGCTGAATATTTTCCTGTGATGAAGACAGTATCTTGTTTCGCAAGCTCAGTTATAGACTAGGCTCACACAGACACCTAGATGAAGTTATTTCGTTTTACTCTGTCCACTGCTTGATGTAATAATCTGCTCTTTCCACTCACAAAATGAAAAAAAAATGAAAGCCGCCAGTAGAAAAACACTAATAGCCCACTCATTTATACCTAGGGTAACCCCTTAAGAAATGAGACAAGAAAACCATAAATATATAACTTTAACCATGACAAAAATTCAATAATCAGCTTTACTTTGCAGTACTAAACTTCACTGAATTGGCATAAAGTTTTAGGCAATATAGTAGTAGATCAAAACAGTCAGCCCATCTAACTTGTCTCACTGCGATATAATCTCATCAAATTTATCTTAAAAGAATTATTAAAGCTAGTCACGCCTTTCTTATCAAAATGAATCTCTGAAGCTCCTTTCAACCTGTGTTACAAAGCCTCTATACAGTATATCTTGTCTACAACCCTTTTGTTTATACTGAACTCATCACTGCAGAATATAAAATAGTCAGTTGCCTCAGGTAACTAATCCTTCTCAAGAAGGGAATTATAGGCCCATATATCCAGACTCTTTGAAAAAAAAAACTGTTTCATTTTCAAATACCTAAACTAAGCCCCCACCTGCCATGTAAAATTCTTCATCCTTACTTGGATGGCTTTATATCAGACTTTAGCATCTGCACTGTCCTCTTTCAGCCATCCAGTAGAATATACAAAAACATTGATATGGCATTGAAACTAGTGCTCCCTCAATTGCTTTCAAAAAAAGACCTCTGACTTTGCAGATCATGCACTGATACAGAATCTTTCCACTGGTTGTCTAACTGGGTCTCAAACATTCATATTCAAGTCCTTCTACAAACATTCTTTTAAATGTAACAGCCCATCAATCTGTGGTCCTGTAAGGGTTTGTACTTTGACACAGCTTATTTTCTGTCTTTATTAAACTAATTTTCCACACTGAACTGTCATCCTCTATGCAGATGAACTTCTACCCCTCATAGCCTCCGATGATTACCCCCAGAAACTTTAAACTGTAATCTAGGATGACTTCATCAAAGTCTGCTCTTGATTCGCTAATCATAAAGTATTAATGACTTTCTCCAAAACTAAGTCAGTGAAATCTAGAGCCTTCCACCTGCTTTACTGCATCTGTTTCACTCAAAATTGTGGATTCATAAGGTCACCTTAGAAACCCATTTAACTTAAAACAACTATTTAGTTCATCTTGGCCTCCTCCCATATTTTCAAACTCCAACACTGGAACCATCCTAACTGCACTTAATTTAAAATTGTTTTTTTTCTCTAAAAACTGCATTTTACCTGATTTTGGCCTAGCACTCAAGTGTGGGGTCATTTATTGCACTGTTGTGATTATTTTGCTGCTTGTGTATCTCTGCTACCTTTAAACTACAACAAAAAGAAAAAAAAAAATCTTGCTTTTTTCTCACTTTCTGAAAGGTAAGAAAGTTCAGTTACGGATTTGCTGCTCTGAACTGTTTGGAAGTTTCTAGAAGGCCAGGGCTTGCTTGGGCTAAAGGGAAGTCTCTGTGCTCACCAGTGGGAGTGGTTAACACTGAACAGCCTGCCTGTCCCTGGAGGAGTGGTTATTACCTAGAAGCTGTAGTTTTATTGGCCATTTTGGGTCAATTCTAAACTCCTTGATCTCTCTCTCTTAAACCCTGCAACTCTCTTTTTGCGCGGTTTTGCGCACTGAGCAGCGTCGGGCAGTGCCGCCTAAACAGGTTTAAACTATTCCAGGCTCCACAAAGTCTGCTCTTCACGTTTTCCCTTAGAACTGTTCAAACTCTCAAAGTAATCACTCTATTCTCTTTCTAAAGCCCTGCACTTGCTCAGCTCTTATAAGGAAACACTAACTAGCTAAAGCACTACACCCTCCTTGACTTCTCATAAGTATTAGGCTCCCGATTGGTCCTTCCTGATCAAGTGAAAAATCAGCTCCCTTCCCTAATCTGATCAGTAAAAAAAACAGTTCCCTATACTAATCTGGTACGTCCAAGGGTCAGTTTCAAGGTTACTCTCCAGTCCAGCTGGTGAATCTGGGAATTTTGAGGCAATGTTACAATTGCCTTATGTACACAGACAACCCTCTCCTCCTTCCAACAAACTCTAATACATGTGAGAGATGCAGTTACACAGCCAAACTGGAGGCAGAGCTCTCTCAACCCAAGACTGGCACAGTCAGTTAGGAGGAAAAGGTAACCACCCACACCACAAATCCAGTCTCACACAGACCTATTGCATCTGCATACCAAACACATAAACACACAAAAACATACTCGGAGGCTCTAAATAAAAATCTGCCTAAACAGCAAAGACCTCCTAAGCAGATATCCAAGCAACAGCCACCCCTCAACAATACCCACGAATCACATATCTCACAAAATCAGTGTGCCTCACAGTCACAGCCCTTAAGGCCAAACAACACACCAAATACACTTGTTATAGGGGACTCTGTTGTCCGGCACACTGTCGTCCCACTCACCAGACTGAACAAGGAGAAGGTCACTGTAAGCTGCCTGTCGGGTGCCAGAATCCGCCACATAACGCAAGCACTCAGGTCACTCCAAAGCAAGTACAAGTATGACTCCATCATTGTCCATGCTGGTGTGAATGACCTGAGACGTACCTCCCTGGACTACATGAAAAGAGAGCTCTCTGACCATGTAGCCCAGGCTGGTATGACCCTGACCTTGAGTAGCATCTTGCCCTCACCAAGAATGATGCCACAGTATAAAGACAAAATGATCAGTTTCAACAATTGGCTAAAGTATTGGTGTCATTCAAAGGGGATCCAGTGTCTGTCAGTCTGGGATGACATGCTTGACAAGCCACGTTGCTTCGCTAGGGATGGCTTGCACCTGTCACCCTTAGGCTTTCGTATACTGGCCAAGGCTCTTGCCACCTCTATAGTGCCTTTTTTAGGCAAGGCTCAAAGGACAAACCCACCTCCATAGACAACCCAAGGATAAAAAAAACTAAAGGTAATGCTACTCAATGCCAGAAGTCTAAACCTCAAGATGCACGCACTCGAGGCTCTCCTCGGTATGGAGAAAATCGATGTCTGTGCAGTAACAGAAACCTGGTTCAAGGCTCCTGAGAGCACCCCAGCACTACCAGGTTATAACTCATACCATGCGTTTTGGCCCCAAAACTCGGACCGAAGCACAAAAGGAGGGAGAGTATCTATTCATCAAAGATACCTACACCTCCAGGTTAGTGGCACTGCACGAAGCATCGGAAACCATCCATGTGCAACTAACAGCAGGCAAAACTGCCTTTCAGATTGTAGCCTGCTACAGAACACCCTCCCTATTACAGGAACTCCACTTGGCATTCCTGAGAGCACCGGAGAATATGAAGGTCTCTCCTAACACTATGTTATTGGGTGACTTCAACTACCCAAGCATTGACTGGGAAAACTACTCAAACACAAACACCCTTGCCCAACGGTTCCTTGAATTTATAAACTCTGACGCAATGGAACAACTGGTCACCACTCCCACAAGAGGGAACAACATATTGGACCTGGTCATCACCAACATGGGGACTCTATGTTCCACACCAGAGGTAAACCCCTCATTGGTAAGATCAGACCATAAACAAATTTCCCTGGGCATCCACATCCCATCCCCTCCCCCAGCCAAGGAAATCACTGTAAAGAATTTCTCAAAAGTCAACTTTGCACTTCTCAAGACTGAGGTGGAATCCTTCAAAGCCCCTGGGCCAGAGGATAATACAGCCCAATCTGCAGAATCCTTTACAAATGCATTGTATGAGCACCTGCAGGAATGCATGGATCGTGCTATCCCAAATAAAACCAAGACTCACTCCTCCAAAAACAGGAGACCGGTCTGGTGGACCATAAATAAGCTATACATCAGAAGGAGGAAGCTACTACATGACAGAGCAAAATCCCAAAAAGGGAAGGCATCTCTGATCAGTATTAGCAAGAAACTTCGATCCCTCATAAAATCATCAAAGGCCAGCTTCGAAAGAAAAATTGCCCTAGACACTAAAGATAATCACAAGGCTTTCTTTAGTTATGTCAGGAACATGGGCGGAAACTCCCAGATATACTCTGAATTGTTGCATAATGGTACAAAATATACCGAACCTACAGACATAGCCAACATCCTGGCAGACAGATTCAGCACAAACTTCTCCCCTCCCCCCCCAAAGGAGCAAATGCCTATCCCAACTGAATGTAACCTCCCTGACATCACAGATGCACAGGTGAAAGCTGCCCTCTCCAAAGCAAAAAACACAGTTTCTATGGGACCGGACAGTGTCTCAGGCTGTGTCTTACACGAGCTCCAAGAAGAAATGAACTCTCTTATTGTCACTGTTCAAACTTAGCCTTACTACAGGATATGTACCCAAAGAATGGCGCACAGTTACAGTGGTCCCATTCCACAAAGGTGGTGCCACAATGGACCCCGGAAACTATCGCCCCATAAACCTGACTAGTCTGGTCTGTAAAGCTATGTTGCGTATTATCATGGAACTCATAAACAAAGACATTGGGAGCCTCCAGACACTGGACCCTACCCAATTCGGCTTTGTTAAGGGCAGATCTTGCCTCTTAAACCTAGTTGATTTCTTTGAAACAGTTACCAAAGCCATAGATGAGGGCAAGGTAGTCCACACAGCCTACCTGGACCTCGCAAAAGCCTTCGACACAATACCCCACTTGGGCATCATAAATAAGCTTACCAGCTTAAATATCAACCCCTATATCACAAGATGGGTTGCAAACTGGCTCAGAGATAGAACCCACATGGTCAGAATCGCAGGTGCCATGTCTGAATCCAAACCAGTTACAAGTGGCGTCCCACAGGGCTCAGTTCTGGGACCTCTCTTGTTCGGTATATACTTCCCTGAGGTTCAGGCTAACACGGGGGGATTATGGCTGACAAAGTTCGCAGATGACTGCAAACTGGGGGCCATAATCGAATCTCCAGCTGACACAAGCATCCTCCAAAAGGGTCTCAGAGAGATGGATGCTTGGTGCCAGAGCCACGGCCTCAAGCTAAATGCTAAAAAGTGCATAATCATCCCCTTTGGGAAAAACAAGGTGCCCACAAATTACCACATAGGTGGTAATCCATTAAGTACGGAAGAAGTAATTAGAGATTTGGGGACCAACGTAGATAGTTATCTCTCCTTTGATAATCACGTTGCCAAAGTGGTTAGAAAGACCTTCTATACAGCCCACCTTCTCACGAAAGGGTTCGCATCTAGATCAAGAGAGGTCATTGTGCCCCTCTACTCGTCACTCATCAGGCCCATAATTGAATACAATGCCCCTTTTGGGATGTACCTTACCCGACACCTGCAGCAACTGGAGAGACCCCAAAAGTACCTCACCAAGAGGATCATGGGCTACAAACAGATGTCCTATGCAGCTCGACTAAAGAAACTCCAGCTCTACTCAGTTGCTTACCGCCTACTCAGAGGCGATCTATGCCTGACGTACAAAGCCATGTCAAACCCAGAATTAATGGACATGCTCCACCTCAAAAATCTAAGTCCCTTGGAGCTACACGCTCAGGGACCTAAACCTCAGCACAAAAATAAATAGGACATGCTGGAGGGACAGATTCATTTCCCAGAGGCTCCCCTCACTCTGGAATAGAATCCCAATTCATGTTAGACATAGCCCCTCGCTGACCCTCTTCAAGCGAAATCTGGACGCGTGGATGGGAAATCGCAAATTCACCCCTGGGATCTCTTCTGTGTCCCTGCTAGACAGAGGCACAGTAAACTAATCTTAAAAGGGTACCTTCTGTGACCTACTTTACAGAGGCACAGTAGGCTAATCTAATAGGGAGATGGAAGCCAAATACACTCTGGCTAGGCTTATAAATGCCCTAGGGCAGATAGCCTAGTATCTACCTATGAACCTATTCAAGCAACTCAAATTGGCTTATCAGTTAAATCAGTCTCCTTACTTCTGAATGTATAAAATAAGTATTAAACAATGTACTTATTTCTGAACTAGACTGTGTCCTTCCACTTGTGGTCCTGTCAAGTCCCTAAAATGACACATCTCTTCAAAATGTCTGTTTCTTTAACCTTGTAGTCACATGAACCAATCTGTGCACCCTTTTTGTACTCTGCGGACATCATGCCCTTAACATTTTTTCTCCTTGTTTCCACTTTTTGCATGCTCCTTTTTCTTGATTTATGCCATTCAGCCCTCACCTAAAAAAATATATACTTGTCTTTCTCTTTACTTCCTTTTTTTTTTTCATATCCCCTTTTCTTTACTGTTTCAGCCCTCAGCTCTGTAGTATTTAACATTTCTTTACATTAAGACCATAAAAGTCTGGATCTGTAACATTACCCTGTGCCTTCCACCACTGAAAGAGACTTTTAAAAGTTGCTCCAGATGTTTGGAAGAAACTCTTTGCCCTAGATATTAGAGACCAACTCTCATCTGCTCAGAAAATACCACTTCTTATGTAACAGAAATATGCCAGTATAACTACTTCTTGTGCTAATCAGTCTTTCGCTGCATCTCCTTATTTCCTTACACCTTTGTTCTTATCCTCGTGCTGAATTGTGATATACTGAAACATCAAGTAGCTACGTCCGTCATCTGCTGAACTAATGCAACACTTTGTGAAATACCTTACTGTTTGTATCTGCCCAACATTTTAGTAGAGTATTAATGGTTGGTAAGGTGGGACCTCCTCTTCCTTGTGAAGTTGCATTGAAGTGGCATACTTAACGATTAATATGCGTGGGTGAGTCCATCTTTGTCAGCATTCCCACCTCCCATCCATTTGCCTCTTGTCAGACTAGTCTGCGGATTATTGGGGTGCTTTGTTATTGTTTATGTAGTAGCTTTGAGTCATGCATCAGTTACACACTGCACAGCTAAGATGTGAAGAGAAAAGTAGGACCACAGAACATTAGTGGCAAAGGGGAGAAGGCAATATCCTGAGAAAGTGTTAGTTGCTGAGCTGGCTGAAATCCTGTGGATTCAGTCAAACTGAAGGACAAGGCTGGACATACTCATCCAACACTGACTTCATGTCAAGTACATAACTTTTGTTTTTCTTAAATTAAGGTGTAATGCCAGGTCTGGTGGAGACTGAAACTGCTATAAATGCTTTTTAACTTAGTCCTGAGATAGAGAAACCAGTACTGAAGAGTATTGAAACTGTGCTATAAATGCTTTTCAGCTAAGTTGATTAAGTGGTCGGCTAAGTAAATACTTGAATCATCAGCATACTGTATTAGCTTTACCTTAAAATAGTAAAAAGGAAGAACCCAGCATGCCACCTCATGGATGTGCCAGGCAGAAATGCAAGACCTTAAGGATCAAAATAGAGTTGTCCATGTTTATACGTATTAAAACTGAGACTGCACCCTTAATCTGAGGCGCAGTGCCTTCAGAGTTGCTAGAAAGTAACAAGCACGTTGTGACTGCAACTCCTCACTTTGGAGGTCATGAGACGACGGCTCCTTGCAAAATGTTTTAGATCGGATTTTCACTGTCTAATTAATAATGCTGCAGTTTTCTGATCACATGTACTGGCATTGCTTTGTAGTGTCACTCATTTCTGTCATGCTGCCAGCTGACTTAAGCTGTGAAATCAACACAGGACACATTTTCCACATGTTTGGAATGACACACAGCATCAAATGCCTTGTAAAGACTAAGTTGTATAGCACTTACAATGTTATATTGTTTAATTGGGTGAGACTGTTCAACTATGTCAAGAAGGGCTTTACCTTTTCTAGAGTCAGAAGGTCTGCTGGGAATCTAAGATGATAATAAAGTTTATTAGACAGTGGAGGGGGTTGTAAGTGAATGTACTACTCAAGGAACTTTAGAAAGAAACAATAGCAGAGGATTAGGCCTGTAGTTTTTCATTGTAGAAGGTGGGCAGTCTTTATATGGAGATGCAACAAATGTTTTGTTTCCAGGGATCCCTATCATATGATAGAAACCTCATTTGACTGAGACCATAACGCTGAAATTTCAAAAGACTGAAAAGTCACTTGACTGAAACCCATAGTATTCAATTTCAACATACTAAAATTTAAACTGGACCATATAAAACCAGACTAGGTGGGGGCTACACCCTCCACCCCATGCCTAACTATATATACTAACTCCATGATCGCACTACAGTGGGGAAAAGGGCATAGTAGTCGCAGCATGTAGACTACTGTAAGGTATGTGAAAGGTATATTCCCTTTTCCCCACTGTAGTGCAATCCTGGAGTTAGTATATATAGTTAGGGGGTGTGGGGGGGCACAGTCCCCCACATTTGGGGGTGTGGGGGGAATAGCCCCCCACCTAGTCTGGTTTTATATGGTCCAATTTACAATTTAGTATGTTGAAATTCAGTATTATGGGTTTCAGTGTAATTGGTTTCAGTCAAGTGACTTTTCAGTCTTTAGAAATTTCAGTGTTATGGTTTCAGTCAAATGAGGTTGTTTCTATGATATGATAGGGATCCGTTTCCAGATGGTGGGAACTCGGCATTCCTTAGTAGAGTGTTTTATAAGTGTGAAAATGGGTAGGCAATTGATTTTGCTGCGAGCTTCAAAAATTCTGATGAGAGTTCATCACTTCCAGATTTCAGTTTAAGGACTTGAACATTAGAGCAATGAGTACTGTTTTCAGAATATATGCATTTAACATGTAATTAGAAGTAGAGGCACTGTTACTGTTAATAATTAGAATTTTCAGGTCAACAGTTACTAGGCTGAAGACCTGGAACTTGACTGGAGCAAAAGCACAGGAGTCCAAGGAAATACTTAGGTCTCTAGCACCTCCAAGAAGAGGAAATGGGTGGAGTCAAAGAAGAATGATAGTGTCTCAAGACGGCATGGCTGAAAACCATAGAAAAGATAAGCTGCTGAGACAAGTAATGGAAAATAAGGTACGTAAAGAATATTGGTTGTAGAGTGCTGAAGTCTGAGAAGTTATGAAAAGAAAGGAGTGCAGTAGAAGGCAGTAAATACAGACCTGACTATGAAGAAAAACAAAAAAGCTAAGAGAGCAGTCAGTGTTGCAAAGAACAAGATGTCAGAGAAGCTCTACCATTTTATGGAAAGCAACCCATCAGATGGCACAAAGAATCTTCATCAAACTGCAAGCCAAAGACAGAAAGATAAAGAAGATAGCCATTAAACACCATTCATAAACGATAGCAGCAATAGTCTGTTCACCAGACCAAAGGACATCAAATGCAGAAGGAAAGAGTATTTCCAGTAGCTTCTGAATGAAGAACCACCCCCCCCCCCATGCACGACCTACACAGAAATAAAAACTTCAGTAAGGAAAATGAGGTTAGGAAAAGCAGAAGACGTAGATGAAGCCACGGTAGATATCACTGAGACATTGGTGAGTTCGGGAAAAGTGGCTTAAAGTTGCATCCCAGATGACTAGAGGATAAGCATTCTAGTACCAGGGTACAAAACAAAGGGGGTATTCACAAGTGTAAGCAGTACAGCGATATCAAACTCCTTTTACTTTGCATGAAAATAATAAAGATGTCGATGGATAAACACAGAATAGTAGAAAACAAGATGGGAGATTAGCATTTTGGATTCATAACACGATTTGGCACAACTGATCGATTCAGTGAAACAGATGGTGGAAAAGAAGCTGGAGATGAGGAAGATGATTAGACCTGGAGAAAATGTCCCAAGAAAGCTGATTTATGCAGTCCTGTAATGGTTCAGAGTTCCAGAAGCACTGGTGCAGACAATGTACAATGACCCGATAATACAAGTGTGAATAGTGTTTGGACTCATAGAGGGGGTTTCCAGTGGGAGTAGGTGTGCCTCAGGGTCCCAGCTGTGAGCCCACCTCTGTTCATACTGGTGATGGACTACAGCAAACAGATCAGATGGGAAAGACGAATAAAGCAGTTGTATGCAGGCAATATGGTACCACATCAAATAAAAGGGGATTGGAATACAAAATTTAAGGTACATGGGTTGAAACTTGAGTAGAGACAAGACTGTCATCATTGCAGCTAATGGGGGAAATTGGAGGGAGCAGAAAATTAAGATAGAAGGGGAAATGATGGAACATGTTAACAGGGTTCAGTGTCTGGAATGGGCGATTGAGGAGAATGGAAGTCTGAATAAGGGGTCAAAGCTAATATCTGCGTTTCTGCAGCCAACTGGCATAAAATGTTGGGATAACATGTGACAGAAGAAAGTCTAAGAACTGAAAAGCAGAGTGTATGCAAAAATGGTGCAACCAGTTCATCTTTATGGCAAGAAGCCAGGGCAGTGAAGGCAGACCATTTAACGAAGCTTGAGGTGATGGCGGTAGTGCCTGAGATAGGTGGCAGGATGCTCACTATGGGAGAGAAAAATAAAGACATCAGAGCAGAAGCCAAAGTAGCCCCAACTGCAGAGAATGTCAAGTAGAACAGATTACAGTGGTTAGGTCACTGTTGGAAGATGATTTGGTGAACAAGATTGAGTATGTACAGGAAGAAGGCAAAACGAAACATTGACATCCACCCAAGAAGTGAATTGTGTAGGAAAAGACCTGCAACAGTCAGGCATGAAGTTGAAGAAGGTAGAAGAGTGAGACCAAATCAAGAGAGGTAGTGACAGCTGACATGACACCTCGACTCCACGTAGAAAAATGAGAAGGCGAGAGCTGCTGCTGATAATGGTGAATCAGGATTTTCACAGAATCATGAAAGTGTTTGATAAAGAGGTCAACAATCTCAGAATTCTTAAGGAGAAGAAATGGTAAAGATGTTGAGCTGTACTGCCATGCTCTCTTGTCAAATGTTTAGGAATTTTTGCAATTGATTCAAATAGTAATATTTTCTGTTGTTAGAATGGCACATTTGTGTCCTGTTCTTAAGTTATTTGAACTTTACAAGATCAAAATCAAGTTAGAATGGTGATAACATCATTCACAAATTTTCTGTTATAGAAGTCATTGATTTTATCTTGGGTGTAGTCCATTTATTTATTTCTTTGTTGATCAGGTAAAATAACTAGACAGAGGGGCCTCTTTTCATGGACAACCCAGGAGCACTGTCTGGTTAAGTGACTTGCTCAGGGTTGCACAGTAGGTAAATGGAGACTGCGGCACTCAAACCCAAGACTATAGGATGAAATTGTCAACAGCTTACAGCCTAAATCCTCTGCATCAAGCTGTTTGATGTGTATCTTTTTTTTTCTACATAGAGGTCATTGTGTTCAGGATTCTACATGTATATGAAACAAAATTTAAATATGGTGCTGCCTCATCCAGTGGCTGGTGGAGTAGTGGTGACCAAGCTGTATGAATAAGAGATGAGTAAAAAGTACTGCCCCTACCTCTTCTGACTTTAAAAACTCAATTAGAACACACTTAAAGAATAATTGGCTATGCCCATGTGTTACATAAGTCCTCAAATTATTCCACTTATATACCTCACTTCCTAATATACCTACTGTAATATATGTTACAGTCTAGGTCTTCTCCTAATGCTGATTGAATTTGTATACTTATTCTGTTATTAACCATGTATAACTATTTTTTCCTGTATATATAGGTCTTATGTCTTCTGCTGTATACTGTATTTTGACATATTCTTTGAAAATTATCTGTAGACTGTATTTTGACATATTGTGCAAAATTTTACTTACTGTGGAGCTTTTTTCCCCGGGCCTCCGCTAAAGATGCACCTTTGTCCAGTCGGACCATCCCGGTTAACAAATGTAAAATAAAATAAATAAATACATAAATAAATAAGTAAATAAAATAGCTGCCATATAATTATTCATGTTTATAGAGAGGCAGAATCTCTGAATTTTGTTGAACTAGTACAGTTCTTTTAATGCAAAAATCAAGTAGTGGTCACGTTTAGTGTCAGCTTTAGCCACGTAAATAGACACATTTATTGTTAATGAGAGAAACCTCTGGTCTAGAGGTCCCTGTTTGACATCTGTCTGTCTCGAGTAGTAAGATTGATAAGTTGCATGACACCATTTATCTGAATGCCAACATGATTGTGGTCAGTGGAGGAAAATTTGTAGGTAATGTTAAAGTTAGCCAGAGATCAGACCTGAAATTTATAGATAGCCAATGCAAAGCTTCACCTTATAAAGTTGAGGTAGTTTCCAGTGCATCGTGGGTACAGGCAGTAGCAAGTATAGTGGGTTTGTTTACTTTCGGATTAATAATTAGCACTTCTGATTGAGAAGATTCTGACTGTCAGTCAGTAAGTAAGCAGAGCTTCCCAGAAAAGATTGACTGCATTGGCTTGCTGATGTTCAGTCGTCACCCTACAGTGCATTACAGTTTGCTAATTTTTGTAGAGGGGAGGCCCCGCTGCATCCTTTATAAGGGTGTATGGCCCCCACAATATGTAATTATGAATGTGTGTGTGTGTGTGTGTGTGTGTGTGTGTGTGTGTGTGTATATATATATATATATATATATATATATATTTCAGAATCTCGAAATTCCGAAACATCGAATTTCATGTGATCGATGTTTTGGAATACCGAAGTTCTGAAACAAATCCAAAAAATAATAATTTAATGTTTCTGCAGGGGGCAAGCCCCCCCCCCCCCCGCGCCTACCATACCCCCACTACTTAAATATTCCAACTCCAAGATCACACTACAGCGAGGAAAAGGGAAGTCTCCCATTCTGCACTGTATGCAGATCTCCGTTCACAATGAAATTCTGTACACTGTATTAATTACTGTTACAAAAGACTCAATTTCTACCCAAAGAAACTGCAATGAAAAGAAATTGCACTGATCTCAAATAGAATCCATTTTTGGAGTGTAGATAAGTTCAGTACAGCAGCAGCACCTCTGATTTCTGTCAGCCCTGGTAATGTTGTAGATGAGTGTAGTTATCAAAGGTTTACAAAAAAGACTTGGCATATTATGATTTGTTAGTATTTCATTGGCTTGCACATCTTAGATTTGACTAAGTGGCCTGAAGTTGGTAGGATTGACCAACCTAGATATGTAAGGCCACAAAGGAGAAGGTAGCAGGAGAGTGAAGCAGACAGTGTTTGCCTTGGGCTAAACCATCTCTGACCCCATGATTTAATGCAGAGCCACACCCCACCATCAGAACTTTCCTATGTTCCTATCTAGTACCCCAAGAGCATGTGTGGTATTTTAAGAGAACAGGTCAGTACCTATACAGGATTCTTAAGTGTTGCTTGGTGAAGGTTAGATTACATGTAGTGAGGTCATATCTTATAAACCAGAGGGCTGCAAGGTTTCTAGTCGGTATAAGGTGTTTAACGAGGAAAAAAAAATTATACCAGTTTACAGAAATTACATGCATTTTGTTACAGCTTTCTGCTTTGAATTTTAAGTTTGCACTGACTTAGTTCTGTCCTAAAAACTTAAATGTTATGCTAGTTTTTTTTTTTTCAGATTCAAAATGTTTACTTACCTTTTTCATCTTTAAAAATCAACTTGAGTGCGCTTTTTTATTAATCAGTAAGCAACCATTTTTCCTTGTGCTGTTGCTTAAAACTAAATTTTATTTCTTCCCTTATCTTTCAATTCGTTCAGTTTTTTTCTTTCTTGATTCTGCCTTTATAGTTCCTTTTGTTTTGATTGTGTTATGCGTGCTGCAAAAAACAGAATTGTGCTAAATTTTGACGAACAGGTTTAAAACTGTGTTTTGGACTCATCTGTGTCAGAGTCTCTGTGTAATTATTGCTGCTGTTGGATGTTGCAATGAACTGTAGCATTTATATCAACTAACTTTCATTAGAATAATCACATCTTACAGATTTAATGCACAAAATAAATTAAAGATTAGTGAATAAACTGTAGACTTCTAGCTTATGTGATAAGCATACTGACACAGGCATTAGCAATGATATTTACAGTAATTAGCTGTCCATTTCTTAATTGCTTCACTTTCTTCCCACATCCCTCAAGTGTGTCATAGGTAAACTGATGGTTCTCCAGATTGTCTACAGATGGGCATGCCATGTGTGTGTGTGTGCGCGTGTGCATGCATGCATTTTGCAATGCACTGGCATCCTCTGCATGAGTGGTTTCGTTGTTGCAGTTGTTGAGTGCTGCTGCCCCAGTGAACCTCACTAGGACAAAGTGAACATCAGAGACTTCAGTCTCTGGTGCTTTGGGGTGGGGTGATAACAATGGTAAAACTGCTTAGACACTATGAAACAGGGTAGTAATAAATGGAATGCACTGAAATGTGAGGCTTTTCACAAGT
>NC_056745.1:1557106905-1557176905 GCF_019279795.1 Protopterus annectens
AGAACCACCAGGACCTAGTGTGTGGTGAAAGGCAGAACCACCAGGATCTATTGTGAGGTAAAAGGCACAACCACC
The DNA here is from genome assembly GCF_019279795.1 of Protopterus annectens. NCBI lineage: Eukaryota > Metazoa > Chordata > Ceratodontiformes > Protopteridae > Protopterus > Protopterus annectens. Next base: position 1,557,106,981 of record NC_056745.1, read on the forward strand.
AAGACCTAGTGCAAGGTGAAAGGCAAAACAACCGGGACCTAGTACAAGGAGAACCACCGGGTCCTAGTGGGTGGTGAAATGCAGAACCACTGGGACCTAGTGTGCAGTGAAAGGCAGAACCACTGGGACCTAGTGTGAGGTGAAAGGCAGAACCACTGGGACCTAGTGTGAGATGAAAGGCAGAACCCCCGGGACCTAGTGTGAGGTGAAAGGCAGAACCACCGGGACCTAGTGCGAGGTGAAAGGTAGAACCACTGGGATCTATTGTGAGGTGAAAGGCACAACCACTGAGACCTAGTGTGAGGTGAAAGGCACAACCACCGAGACCTAGTGTGAGGTGAAAGGCACAACTACCGAGACCTAATGCGAGGTGAAAGGCAGAACCACCGGGTCCTAGTGCGTGGTGAAAGGCAGAACCACTGGTACCTAGTGTGCAGTGAAAGGCAGAACTACCGGGACCTAATGTGAGGTGAAAGGCAGAACCACCGAGACCTAGTGTGAGGTGAAAGGCAGTACCACCGGGACCTAGTGTGAGGTGAATGGCAGAACCACCAGCATATAGTATGAGGTAAAAGGCAGAACCACCGGGGGGTCTAGTGTGAGGTGAAAGGCAAAACCGCCAGGACCTAGTGTGAGGTTAAAAGCAGTGGCCATCCAGTCACATGTTAAGTAATCCAGTTAAGGATGTTCAGACAGCTGAGCTTTAATGAAAAACACTAGTAAAATCTAATAGTGTGTCTTCCCTGATAAGAAGTAAAGAGCTGCATTTGTGTAGCTGCCTCAGGACTAATGCTAGAAAATGTGGAATGTTGTTGTGAATATTTTTTTTATTACTTTTGGAATACAGACTGAGGGTTCATAGCATTTTTGGATTAAGGGAAGGGTGCTTTATTCTTTTTTAGTAGTCTATGTAAGATTTGTGTGCTTGTCCCTTAAACTTAAAAGTTTTTGCTTTTGGAACATGAGCACAGTAGGGTTATTGGACAAGTTTGTACTTGTTACATTAGTAAGCTAATTAATGCATTGCCTTTTTTCCAGCACACTGCTTGTTATGCAGTCTGTTTTGCAGTTCTGTGACTGAGAAGGCTAAGAACAGTGGGAACTCCCCATCTGGAAAGTACTGCAATGTTCTGTTGCTGAAGTTTGTGAGTACTTTTGAAGATAGTTCACTGCAGTCCTAAAGTGCTACATCATTACATAATTGTATGACAGCAGCTAGGGGAAGCTGTGTGTGTGTGTGTGTGTGTGTGTGTGTGTGTGTGTGTGTGTGTGTGTGTGTGTGTGTGTGTGTGTGAGCGCATGAGATGGCGGGGGTTATTTCACCTTTTTACAATTTTTGCCATCAAAAAACATCTAAAACCTCATGACTTCTGAGGTCAGCCCCCCCCCCCCCCCCCCCCAGCTGAATGCAGTACTTACAACAGCAAAGCACACAGCTCTCCCACAGTAGTGATCAGTTGATCAACTTCTCCAGCAAACATTTTGGCCTGCCTTGGAGGGTGCAGGGAGGGATATTTGAGGGGATATGTTGGTTTTATAAGTAGAACTAAATCAGACCATATTTCATTAAAGTGTTCATAACTGTGCCCATAAAGTTATATTAGTGGTGTACTGAAACTGTCATGTAACCAAACCTCAGTTTTCCTTTGCACTTTTCATCATTAACATTCAGTATGATTTAGTATTGCACAAGTGCTGTGTCCAAGGACTGCTTTTGCTAAACGTGCCATATGTGTATGTACATGTGTTGATGTACACGCACACATAAAGATTATATTGATCTATATATGTAGGTATGTGTGCGTATGTATATATATATTTGTCTACATATTATACACGCATAAATGCATATAATTGTACACACTCACACACACACACACACACACACACACACACACACACACACACACAGACACAGACACACACTGCTTGCTCTCTTATGAGCCACAAACAGCTCCTAGAGTGGCTCTGTGACAGACACCATTACATGTGGAATTTTTAAGACAAAGCAGAAAATGGAAGCAGGTTGCCAGGTCTTTCTTCCATATCCCACACATATGGACAATTTATAGAGTCATCAATACACTCAGTGTATGTCTTTAGAATGTGGGAGAAAACCTGAGCACCAAGAGAAAACTCTCGCGAGCACAGGAAGGACATGCAGACTTCACACAGAAGGGACACGTGTGTGTGTGTGTGTGTGTGTGTGTGTGTGTGTGTGTGTGTGTGTGTGTGTGTGTGTGTGTGTGTGTGTGTGTGTGTGTGTGTGTGTACATACACATGCCTGTGTATATTTTACACACAACTGATCGAGTGCTTAAGTGATTGCCGTGTGTAGTGTAGCAGATTCACAGTTCAGAGGTGATTCATTTGTCCATTTCGCCACTCATTCTCAATCTCAGAGATAGTATATTTAGAGGTGTAAGCGAGGAGGTGATTGCAAGGGGCTTACCCATCTGCGCAAACACTCATTTTAATTTCCCTGTATGTGATTGTACAGCAACACATTGGCAAAACATGTTATTTCTTCCCAACATGACTGTAAAACAGTGCAGTAAACACATATTTCCTTTTGTGCACCATTTGCAACTCAAGTTTTAATGTATTTTACAGTTGCCCTCATTTGTATTTTGTACTTTAAGCAGTGTTTTGAGTAGTTAGGAGTTGGTGAGTTAGTTACAAACATTTGATTAAAAACTATACATTTACACATAGGAATATGTTATTTTTATATCTCATCATTTACTTTATCCTTGTGGTCCAGGTTTTTGTTGTAATGGGTCTGTGACAAAGGTTCAGTCACATGGTTAACATACAGAACCAATTAAAACAAATTATAAAAGAGTCCGGAAAGCCAGAATATGTATGGCCATAAATGACAGATGTGATAGGCAAGATATGAGTGTTTACTTATCTCTGAGGAGCTGTAGAATCTGACTGACTATTGCGTTTCAAAAACAGAAATGTATAAGAACAAGACAATATCATTTGAAGATATAGTGCGGATGGCTAAAGAAAATGCAGAAATATTTTTTTAGTGAAGTGTTGATGGATAAGAATCACCCTCAAGAAAGGTAATATGATCAGAAACTGTGGCTGAATAGCTGGGCCACATGATTCAGAGAGATAAAACCGTGAGACCCAGATGATCCAAGTTTGACCAACATGTTTAGTGAAGGGAATGGGCCGGGAGAATGTGAGTGAGTGGCTGACACTGACTTATCCATCCTGGTTGGGGTGGTGGCTGTGGCTTACCACTTGGATGACACCTAGAGGAAGCACTTCATATTGCATCTATGGGGTATGAGCTTATGGAGCACATGCTACCAATGGTGTGCCACAAAAGCGTAGGGAATCATTAATGATTACGTATATGTTTGCCAGGGCATGCAGCAGTTGTTTCTACTGTGAGAGCTAGGGCTTCAAGGTTAGAGAGGGATAATCCACTAGATCAGGCTGACTGTCCTGCTCTGTCTTCCTGACTCTTCCTCCACTGTGTATATAGTACACTGTAGGACATTTGCCTTCATCAGAAGTACTTGGATCTCATCCTGAGAGAGGAACAAAGAGGTAACTGTGCATTGGAACTGGATTCATTAAGCAGATCTGGTGGATGGGGTAAGTAAAAACAAATACTAGCTAATTAAAAAAAAAAGTAAAGCTGTAACAATTATAATGGAATTTTTGCCGTGTAAGAACAAAAATAAAGTCTGTGTTATGTAGGATATGTAGCTTCAGAAACCAGTAGACAAACATGGTGAACCAAGAGGTCCTTTATGATATTGCATCCATATCCCTCACTGTCTTATAAATCATAGTGTGTGGGTGTAGCCCTATGTAGCAGGCACCATGCCAGTTCAGAGTTATACTAGGATTGACCTGGCTCCTTGCTATAGGGATAAAACCCTAACTCTTCAGAAGACCCAGGTTTGATTAGCAGTTTGGGCACCAGAGGAGCAAGATGGTAGAACTGGTGTGAACAAACACACTAACTTGTCCACTCTGGAGGGAGGGTGATGGTCAGATTTGCTGCACTGCATGCACCTATCAGAGGAATGGGGTCATGCGTGCAGCAGTAGTAGTCAGGATGTTCACTTGACTCCTGCCAAGCCACATAGCTGGCAACATTCACTGAACATTTGCAGAAATATGTATGCCCCCAGTGAAGGACATTACAAATCCTCACATGTCTAATAACACATTTAGCTATTAAGTGGAGGGATTAGGTGGAAAATGTAGGTGTGTACACACAGACACACACACACACACAATGGTAGTAGCTGCACACACAATGGTAGTAGCTGTTAGGATGAAAGTCCACTATGACTGGAGATCCTCACACTTGTAAAGGATGGGTCTGATTGATTGTGGTAGAGCTAATGGTTGGCCGGCAAGGGGCGAAGATTTAAAATAAATTTGTTACAGTGAATGTTTCCCCTCTCAATAAGCTGTATTGGCTGGCATGAAATGTCTTTGACTGTGGGAAAAGTGAATGCACATTTGGTCAGTAGGGAGGTAACTTAGCTTATTTGTCCACTCAATGGCAAAGAAGAAATGTCTGGTAAATCCCTGTGCACAGTTTTTATTCTAAAGAATGCATTTAATTCTTTTTGCAGTTCTTATGTAATGAATAAGTCCAAAATAATTACTTTAAGGTAATTATTTCTTTGAGCAATAAAATATTTTTAAAGTGTCAAGCATGAGGGAGTTCTGAGGGTACTTCCATTTTTGAAATTGTTTGTGTAATGTAATACTGTGGTTTGTTGAACAGATCACCTCAGAGCGTCCTATGCATGTGTGCCCCTGACAGTAGTATTGTGTCATCATTGTTGTACCTTTAATTCCCATGAAAGTACAGATAGACCTTATGTGGTGAGCAGATGTTGTTCATCGTCAACCAAAAGGACTCAGACCACAACCTATTTGCCAGCTCAGCATCTGAAACTCCTTCCCAGACTGTTGCGACCCCTCCTTTTTACCTGTAATGCTTTGTCAACTAGCTTCATCTCCATTTTATCATATTTGTTGTGTAACTCATCAAGCCGATACTGGTGAAGCAGTCCAAAGGCTACTTCTTGTATTTTGAGAAAACTGTCCACTTTTCAAACTGCTTTTGATTTATGTTGGAGTCTGTCTTCATAACCCATCTTCTGACTAGTGGCACATATCACACCTTTCCATTTATTAGCCATTTTCAAGTACCTTGTTATTCCTTTTCCCTAGGCTGTGGTATTTGTTTTTCTGTGCCTTTACCTTTGTATTTCTGCTTTTCCCTTACTGTGGTATTATATGGAAAGTATTCTTTCTTGTTAGTAAATTGTGAAAAAAAAAAAAAAAGTGTTTGCTTTATTTAGTGTTGTTGTGCCAATTAAAATAATTTGGTGATAGTACAAGAACTGCGGAGTACTGTTCTTTTCATCTTTACAAGGAATTGTTGCTAAATTTTGTCTTGATTTGTCTGCATTTTCAGCTTTTTATAGTCATGGATGGCAGAAAATTCTAGAAATGCAATAAATACTGCCATATTTCCACTGGATTAAGCATTCCCTGAGGGTGTTCAAGTAATTGATAACACTGTCATGCAGTGAAAAATTGCATAACGATGATAGGGAAATGACGTTAGGTGCCTGTTGGGAATGCACAACTGCATCTACATCGCTTCAGTGTAGGATGTCAGGCAAGACGAGTGATTTTCATTGTCATTATCCCACCAAGCACAGTACAGCAATGGCGCAGTACTGCAGTCATGTGACATGAAGGGCACTTGACATGGAGGTTGCATCCTCGATACTATGCATCTCAGTGATGCTACACACACACACACACACACACACACACACACACACACACACACACACACACACACACACACACACACACACACACTGTCTGCAGCCGATACAAGGTCACTTTAGCACAGTGGCTGTGAATTTCATTATATAAAAGAGAGGAAAATGAGGAAGTAGTACAGTCAGAAACAGAAAATAGCAAGTAAAGGAACCCACAAAAAGACACTATGAAGAGGAGAAAGAAGGAGTGCAGTGAAATGGAGGGGCTTTCTTTTTGTCAGACAGGTGCCCATTTGTATTTCTTTTTTCTGAGGAATGGAAGAGGGAAAGGTGGTGAGATGCAGTTGGATGGTGCAAAGAGGGTAAAGGGAAAGTGGCAGGTCCCAGTAGCAAGAATGGCTCAAGCCATATGAACCTTAATGTCCACTGAGATGAGCATTCCACACATCCTGCATCCTTCCATGTGAGGATGGAATATGTGTACAATCTCTTGTTTGGTGTCTTTGTCCACACAGTATCCATTAGCTGTATGCTTATCAAGTAGATTGTGGTACATTGGTCATGAACTGACCCAGTTGTTATGCTGTGGACAGTGCCATACAAAATCATAAGATATTGGCCACAAGAGCGATTACTAATGAGCACTTTTCAGCTAGTGCACTTCCTACTCTTAACATTTTATCATGTATGATTTGCCTTTTCACTGGGAATTAACTGTGTAAAGAATTGCTTATCTTCATATTGCATCATGCTGTTTTTAAACATTTCTGAGTCAGTGTTCAATGTTCTCAGTTGCATTCATAGTTGTTTTTATTTCCGTAATTTTTTTTTTGCATGTCGTTATGCAGTCATTTGCACATAATGCGTACTGCATTATTTTTGTATTAGAATGATTGCATTACATGTCTCCACGAATCATTGCCTTCCTGCGTACCATGACTCTTGGCACTATTTCATGTAATTATATTGAGCTAAATGTTTTTTAAATACCCCTCTCTATAATGTGTCATTTGTTTTCAGAAAGAATGAAGGAACATTTCAAAGAAAAGTGAGGGATTTGTGAAGCTTTCAACCTGTAAACTGTTAAGGATAGAAAGAGTAAGGTGTTACAAGGTTTAAAGACTGTCTGTCCTTCCACCCTTGAAGCAACTGCAGCCTCAGTTCTATCTCTGGGGCCTTGAGGTCACTCTTATTGCCCCCAGGCCTGTGCTTGATTCTGTTGGTTCTGACAAACAAAAAGTTAAGGACAGACACAGGAAAAGAGAGATGGGGAAAAAAGATGAAGCACAGGTCTGAAAGGAGTGACAGCAGTAGAGACTCTGTACCTGTTCTGCTTCATAAAAGGTCTGAAACCTGGTGTTAAGGATTTCTATATTTCTGTTCAGTCTATGTCTCAAATTTTTAAGTTGCCTGTCAGCGTTGCTGATGCTACTGAAAAATCTCCTTTCGTGTTATTTAGACAAGACAGTTTCTTTCCTGTTACAAACTTAGAAGATTTTTCCTCCAAGTAGTTGTCTACCAGATCTTCCAGGACCATCTAGCCATCCAAAACTCATTCTACTATGGATACACTACAAGATGATAATGTTTGTGAGGGTTCAACAGGAAATGTGTCTTACCTGTTCTCCTTCTGGTACCCAAGAAGATTGAGGTATTCTTTCCTTGCCTACTTTCTCTGCCTGATCTTCCTGGTTTTCTCAATGGCTCCTATTTCATCAGTAGTTCCAATGATGCCTTTTGGAAATCCCTAATTTGTTAGCAATTGGTTGTGGTCTCATATTCTGTTTCACAGCCTTTAGTGTTGATACCTTTGCTGACAGTATCATTATTCCTGGTATCTTCAGCTCTGTTGCTGTATGCATTGAGAATTATTGAGAGTTTTGGTGACTTTGGGGTCAGTCTCTTCCTAGCACTGTTGTGTTCATTGTTTATTTTTGTTGTACCATCTTTTGAGTCTTCAGCTTTGAATCTCTTAATGTTGGGCTTGAAGTCCTTGGTTGTGTTGTTCAGTATCTTGCCATCAGGATTAGTCCAGCCTTCTCAGAGTTAGCCTTGATTGACTTCAGCTTTAGATAATCAAGAATCCATGCCCTCAGCCCCATGTGTGATGGTGGTGAGGTTTTCTATAATGCAGGCAATTCTACATCTGCCGTCACTGGTGTGCGATCCTTTGTTGAGTGTTGTCTGAGACAGAGACAATTTTTCTTTCTGCTTCCTTGTCCTCTTATCCTTCTCAACAACAGGACAGCAGAACTGAGGGTCTGCTACATAAACAGCGTTAATTATCTAGAAAGGAATTGTCACCTTTCTTATCCATGGACCTTTCCCTCTCCAAGTTCTGTTAAGAAGCATATGTGCAGGAGAAGGCCCTGAAACTCCCTTTTGGAGTCACTCATCCAAGATACTGATAATGGAGATGGTTTTAATTCTTTACCATCCTCCCAAGATGACAAAAATTCAGGGATGGTTTAAAATAATGAGGCAGAAGGATGGCACACAGACTCTGCATCATCCCCACTGAAGATCTTTTGGAAAGCTTTTCCTTCCTCCTAGGTGATCACCCTGTGGACATCTTGTAGTCAAAGACAGTATGGGGGGAACCCAACATTATGCCACCTGTTCTAAGGAGGGCAGATAGGTACCCCAGCCAAGGACTGAACTTGCTGACTTGTGACTTTTCAAGAAAGATTCTAGATGTTCATCGTGTTTCACTGCTGCAGTCATAACACTTGGGTTATCCTCCAGAGTTTATTATGCAACATAATTCTGCTGCCTGCCCTTTTTGCTAGGTAGATTTGAAAAACATGTTTACACACCCTCCACTTTCAAACAGAGAACTGAAAACTGTCAGTCACACATTTTACTTCCAGACATTGCTGGCTGAAGAGATGTTCTAGTCACTGGAAGATTTGCCTGACAATTCATTCAAGACCAAGTTAAGTCACAAATAGCAGTTATGTTCTCTGTTTCAAATCTTACCATGTGACTTGCATATAACTGCAGATAGTGCATGTAACATAACAAGCACTGGTGTAGCTTTTCACAATGATGTCTAACTGCTCTTGACAGATATTTCAAGGAATACTTAATGTGCATTCTTTCTGGATGGTCCCAGTGCAGTCCACCCTTCTTTGCCAATGAAGAGGAGATGGAATATGTTCTTTGGCGCTATGTTTGGCTACCAAATCCAAAAAAACTTCAAACACAAAACAAAAGTAAAATAGCGAAAGGGACTATTATCAAACAACTGCAACATCGAAAAAGAATACATCAAATAGCCTTATTCGGCCAGCATCACACACGCACACACAACCAACCAAGGTGGTGAGATGTGACCCCCACACCTCCAATGTGGGGGGCTGTCCCCCCTAACTATATATACCAATTGTGAGATCACACTACAGTGGGAAATAGGGCAATTTTAAAAGGATTCCCTTCACTTACCTTATGCATCACTTTACTTCCTGGATGTTCTTCGTGTTTCACTGTTGCAGTCATTACATTTGGGTAATCTGCTGGCAGGTTGCCCTCAGTCGGCTTGAATAACAAAGTCTTGGGTCCTGCGTCAGTTGCTGTCTCCTTTTCCATGACGTCAGGTCGTCGGGGTATAAAACAAGCAGCCGATGCCATTTTATTCAGTCTTTCTTGCCACGCGGTGCCCGAAGCAGAAGCAGTTCGCAAGTGCCGGTCGGCCGACTCCCGATATTTTCGCATTCGAGTTTCAGAACCGAAGTCTTCAAACTAAAGCTAAGTACCCCATTGGGGAAACTTTTTCTTGCTCCTTACCAATGTCGGCAAATGTTAATAATTGCATTTCTTATGGGAAGCAAATACCTCATAAAGATTTTCATTTATACTGTATTCCTTGCCTAGGCCCAGATCACAACGTGCCTTGCTGTCAGTTTTGTGCTAGATTTAACCAACGCACTATTAAGTATCGGTATACTTTTGCTTCTAAATATTTTGGTTCAAGATTTAATTATCCTGAAATGTCATCGGTTAGCAAACCGACTACGGGAGTTCACAAAAAACGTAAAGAAAAAGACAGAGACAGACTGTCGAGGTCCAAAACCGACAATGAAGCTTCTCCTAAGCCAGTCACGGTTCGCCGGTACTCAGTGAGGTGCTTTTGCAGCCCTTGATATCCGCTACTTTTGAGTCGTAGGCCTCTACCGAGACCCATTCGGAGTCCGGTATGCCGCAAGATTTTCAGAGTATTGTACCCGCGGATGTCTCTCCCTTGGATTGGTCTGGAGTCACTGAGCAGGCAGCAGCTTCTGAGGGTGTTTTTAGGCCTCAACATTTTTATATTAAACTGACGCCAGCCTCAAAAACAAGGTCAAAAACATCTTCTATGTCTAAAAAACTGATGCATGAGCAACGTGCTGAGGCCCCTATGCTTAAAAAACAGATGATCAAAATGGCTGAGGATTTAATTACCTTGATCAGGGGTTCCCAACCCCACCCCCCACCCCCGCTAAGAGGCCTAGGCAAGGCATTGATTATGAATCTTCAGATCAGGTTTCCATTTCTTATGATTCCTCTTCTGATCAGGAATTTTTTATTCCATCCAATGAGGATTCTGATCCAGAGGAATCCATCCCATCTGCATCTCCTCCTGAGGATTACTCTTTTGGAGAGACTTTGTTACTTTAAGGGAACATTTTCACTAGGGAGAGTCAGGACTTCTCTGAATCAAAAAAAGAGGCTTAGGGATTTCCTTCTTCTTCCTCAGCATAGGCCTTTGGCAATACCTCCTGTATTAGACATTGTTGATGATGTGTTTTCGGAATCAAGCATGGCTCCTGATTCCCTGCCTCCGGCTCCTAGTAAGCCAGACAGATTTTACAGGGTTACTAACTCTCACAAATTTCTATTCAAAAATCCTGCTGCTGATCCTGAGACTATTTCTCAGGGTCCCAAGGGTGTAAAGGCCTCTACAGCCAAAAGACAGAGATTCCAGGGCGCTGGATAGATGGGGAAATAAGGTTTATACATCTGCAACTTTGGCAATCAGGGCCTTAAACTGCCAGTTTCATATGCTTAAATATCAACAGCATGTTATGGGCTGACTGAAACAGAAAATGATGTTGATTTCTGATTGTGTGGAAAATAGAGAGTTACAGGAATTATTGCATTCAGCAGAACAGGTTGGAAAGCATACTTTGCAATGTGGTTTTGATTCCTTGGAGACCTCTTGTAGGGCCGCCATTACTGGATCTGTGATTAGAAGGCATGCCTCGCTCAAGGAGCAAAATCTGCCTGATCATGTTAAAGCTAAATTGTTGGATGCCCCTTTGCAGCATGATACTCTGTTTGGTAATAAGGCAGAAGAGGTTTTAAAGAAAATGGAAGACAAAGCTAAATCTATGCAAACTGTAAAAGATTTCTTGCAAGTGCAGCCACCCAGGTTCAGTAGACACTGGCCTACTAAAAATTGGTCCTTTCCTGTGTCCAACAGAGCCACTCAAGGCAAATCCAGGTGCTCAAAAGGCTCCAGATACCAATCGCAGGGTTCTTACAGGTCAAAGCAATGGGGTGCCTCCACCTCCAAAACTGGAGGAAACAAACACAACCCTACAGTAAGCAGTCTCAATGACTTTCCTCTGCCATCACCAAGCACTTACCTTTTGGCAGCCCCCTTGGGAGGAAAACTAGCATTTCATGCTCAAAATTGGCAGTTAATTACCCAGGACAAGTAGGTATTAAACATAGTATCCCAGGGATACAGATTTCATTTTCATACTTTGCCAATTCCAAATGGATGGCTGGATCTGCCACAAAACCAGTGAGCAGAGGCCCAGAAACAAGTCATGTCCCTCATGGATATGGGGCCTATTCAACCGGTACCAGAAAAGGAAAAAGGACAAGGTTTTTATTCAAGACTTTTCCTGGTACCCAGAAAAGACAATTCATGGCATCCAATACTGGACTTATTGATTTTGAACATGTTCCTGGACATTCCAAAATTCAAAATGCTGACTTTGCAGCAGCTACTGCCTATGCTAGGCAGGAATGCTTGGTTTTTAAATCTAGACTTAAAAGAGGCATATCTGCATATCCCAATAAGGGAATCATGCAGAAGATACCTCCGCTTCAAAGCAGGTTTTTTTGCATTACCAATTCTATGCACTGCCCTTTGGCTTATCTACTGTGCCCAGGGTCTTTACAAAGGGCCTGGCACCAGTAATTGCATTCTGCATACAAAGAAGCATACAAATGTATCCTTATCTGGACGACTGTCTCATTCAAGCAGAGGACAAGGACACTCTTCTTCAACATCTGGCATTTGTAAAAAGGCTTTCAAGCATGCCTAGGGTACACCATAAATGAAAATAAATCACAACTGGTACCCTCTCAAATAATTACATTCCTGGGTGCAAGCTTGAATACAACTGCCCAGATGGCTTACCCTACGCCAGACAAACAAAGGCAACTGGCAACATACTTCAAACAAATGGCAACAAAAACCCAGTTATCTGCAAGACAAATACTGCAGGCTTTGGGGTTCATGGCATCCTGCATTCTACTAATTCCATATGCAAGACTGCATATGAGGAGACTTCAATAGTACCTACAAAGTTTATTGTCACAGTCTGGAAACAATGATTCCTCTCATTCCCTGCCTGCAACAGGAGTTTCTTTGGTGGGCAGAGACATGTCTCCAAAACAAGGGACTGCCATTCACTCTACCCCCTGCCACCCAAACCCTAACTACAAATGTATCAGACTATGCTTGGGGGGGTCCACCTGGTGGGGAGATGCATTCAGGGCAAATGGAGCCCAAACCAAATGCATCTGTATATCAACCAGAAAGAGATGCTAGCTGTTCAGAATGCCCTGACAGCATTCAAGGACTTACTTCATCCAGGACAACTACTGATAAAGATGGACAACACCACAGTTATGTGGTACATAAACAAGCAGGGGGGTACACATTCCTACCCCCTTTGCAGACTAGCCATGGCCTTGTGGAACACAGCTTTGACTTACCAAATACATCTTCAAGCTCAATTCCTGCCAGGACAACAAAATACTCTGGCAGATAACCTAAGCAGAAATCACATGGACCCACACGAATGGAAACTGGATCCACAAATCTTCAGCATGTTAACACAGAAATGGGGGAGCCCAGACATAGATCTATTTGCCTCTCCCCAAAATTATCAGTTGGACAAATTCTGCACAAAAACTCATCACAAAAAAGCATGGAAAGTGGATGCTCTATCCTTCATCTGGAAAAACCTATCAGTCTATGCCTTTTCCCCTCTGCCTCTACTCTCCAAGGTCTTACTAAAAGTCAGACAGGAAAAAACAAAAATGATACTAGTTGTTCCAGACTGGCCTCGCCAGCACTGGTACCCACTTCTAAGGAATATATCTCAACTTCCTCCACGGTACTTGCCTCAATTACCTCATCTACTGTCTCAGCAGAACAATCAAATTCTGCATACTCCGCTCCAAACTCTGAATCTTGCAGCATGGCTGATCAATTAATTATTCAAACAACACCTCTCAGTAAATCTGTGATGGATGTCATTTTGGAAGCCAGAAGGCCTAGTACTAGAAAATCTTATGCTGATAAATGGAAGAGATTTTGTGCTTGGAACCAAGCACAAGGAACAGACACAGCAAAGCCCAATATTCCTCAGATTTTACAATATTTGACTGAGATGCTTGACAAGGGCCTATCTTTTTCTTCAATAAAAATCCATGCCTCTGCCATCTTGGCTCATTACAACACACAGCCTCCCCTCTTTTGTCATCCTCTGCTTAAACAGTATCTTAGAGGGGCCAAAAATTTAATGCCTCCCAGAAGATCACCAACTCCTGCATGTGATCTCAATTTTGTGCTGGAGAAACTCACCTTGCCTCCTTTTGAACCTGCAGCTACTGCAGATTTAAAATTTCTGTCTTGGAAAACAGCTTTTCTCTTCAGCAAGAAGGGTTTCAGAACGACAAGCTCTCATGGCAGTGGAGCCTTTTATTACATTTAACCCAGACAGGGTGTCCCTCGGGACCAATCCTTCTTTTATGCCTAAGGTGATATCCAGTGTGGCTCTTAACCAGACCATTCACCTGCCAACATTTTACCCAAATCCGCAGAACAAGGGGGAGTGGATTCAGCATTCATTGGACGCACACAGACAACTAAGAATGTTCTTCGTGTTTCACTGTTGCAGTCATTACATTTGGGTAATCCTGCTGGCAGGTTTCCCTCAGTTGACCTGAATTCCAAAGTCTTGGCTCCTGCGTCGGCTGCTGTCGCCCCTTCCATGACATCAGGTCGTCAGGGGTATAAAAGAAGCAGCCGACACCATTTTCTTCAGTCTGTCTTGCCGCGCGGTACCCAAAGCAGAAGCAGTTCACAAGTGCCGGTCGGCCAGCTCCTGAGATTTTCGTGTTAGAGTTTCAGATCTGAAGTCTTCATTAAAGCCAAGTACCCCACTGGGGAAACTTTTTTCTTGCTCCAGACCATCAGAAAAAGTTAATAATTGTATTTCTTGTGGAAAGCACATATCTCATAAGGACTTTCATTCTTACTGTATTCTTTGCCTAGGCCCTGACCACAACGTCTCTAGTTGTTGGTTTTGTGCTAGATTTAACCAACACACTATTAAGCATTGGTATGATTTTGCATTAAGCTATTTTGGCCGCAGATTTAATTATAAAATGTCATCGGATAGCCATCCGACTACCGGACTTCACAAAAAACGCAAAGAAAAAGACAGGCAACTGAGGCCCAAAACCAATGACGAAGCTTCTCCTAAGCCAGTCGCCGGTTCGACGGTTCTCAGTGAGGCGCTTTCACAGCCCCTGATGCCCGCTACCTTAGAGTCGCAGACCGCTACCAACTCCCACGTGGAGTCCGCTAGGCCACTGGAAACACAAGGTACTGGAGCCTCTGACATTATTCCCTCAGATGGGTCTGGAGCTGTTGAGCAGGCACCGGCTTCTGAGGGTGTATTCAGACCTAAACAATTATACATTAAACCAACTTCAGCTTCAAAGGCAAAGACTAAAGCACCTTTAAAGACAAAGAAACAAACTCAACAGCCACATGGACAGGCCTCCATGCCCAAAAAACAGATGCTCAAAATGGCCGAAGATTTTGATTACCTTGATCAGGGGTTCCCATCCCCCTCCTGATAAGAGGCCTAGGCAAGAGACAGACTATGAATCTTCAGATGAGGTTTCTATTTCTTCTGATTCCTCTTCTGATCAGGAATATTCCCTTCCCCCCATGAGGATTCTGATGCTGAAGAATCTATTCCTTCAGCTTCTCCTCCTGAGGACTATTCTTTTGGGGAAACCTTGCATACCATGAGGGAGCATTTCCACTGGGAGAGTCAAGATTTTTCAGAATCTAAAAAGAGGCTCAGGGACTTTCTTTTACTACCTCAACACAGGCCTCTAGCTATTCCACCTGTGTTAGACATTGTAGATGATGTGTTTTCAGAGTCTAGTCTGACCCCTGACTCCTTACCTCCAGCTCCTGTTAAGCCTGACAGATATTACAGGGTTCCTGATTCTCATAAATTCCTTTTCAAAAATCCTACTGCAGACCCAGAAACTATTTCACAGGGTCCCAAAGGGGTTAAGGCCTCCACTGCAAAAAACTCTACCCCCTCTGACAGAGATTCTAGGGCACTGGATAGATGGGGAAAAAAGGTTTACACATCTGCTGCCTTGGCTATAAGGGCCTTAACCTGCCAGTTTCATATGCTCAAATATCAGCAATATGTCATGACATTGCTTAAACAGAAAATGTTGGTAAATTCAGAATGTGCAGAAAACAAAGAAATGCAGGATTTATTGCATGCAGCTGAACAAGTTGGAAAGCATACTTTGCAATGTAGTTTTGATTCTCTGGAGGCCTCCTGCAGGGCTGCAGTTATGGGTTCTGTCATTAGGAGGTATGCTTGGTTAAAGGAACAAAATCTGCCTGATCATGTCAAAGTTAAATTACTAGATGCACCATTACAGCATGATACCTTGTTTGGTGTTAAGGCAGAAGAGGTATTAAAGAAAATGGAGGACAAAGCTAAATCTATGCAAACTGTCAAAGATTTTTTTACAAGTACAGCCACCTAGGTTTAGCAGAAACTGGCCTACAAAGAATTGGTCCTTTCTAGTGTCAGACAGACCTCAAAGGGGCAGATCCAGATGCCCTAGAGGCAGATCCCAGGTGCAAAGTTCGTACAGATCTAAGCAATGGGGTGCTTCTACCTCCAAAAGTGGAGAAGACAAATCACAACCATACAGGAAACAGTCCCAATGACTTCCCCCTGCCTGCACCACGCACTTATCTCCTGGCAGCACCTTTAGGGGGGAAAAAATAGCACTTTTTTTCTCAAAATTGGCACATTATAACCCAGGACAAATGGGTTCTAAACATAGTGTCACAAGGCTACAAGTTCCACTTTCATACCCTGCCAAAGGCAAATGGTTGGCCAGATCTGCCAAAAAATCAATGGGCAGAGGCACAAAAACAAGTTTCATCCCTCATGGACATGGGGGCTATTCAACAAGTGCCACAGCAAGAGCAGGGACAAGGATTCTACTCAAGACTGTTCTTGGTACCCAGAAAGGACAAAACATGGAGACCAATACTGGACTTATCTATTCTAAACACTTTCCTGGATATACCAAAATTCAAGATGTTGACCTTGCAGCAGCTTCTGCCCATGCTGGGCAAAAAGGCCTGGCTCATGACTTTAGACCTAAAAGAGGCATACCTGCATGTCCCAATCAGGCAATCATGCAGAAGATACCTCAGATTCAAGGCTGGCTCAATGCATTACTAATTCCCTGCAGTGCCCTTTGGCTTATCTACTGTGCCCAGGGTCTTTACCAAGTGCCTGGCACCAGTAATTGCTTTCTGCAGACAAAGAGGAATACAAATATATCCTTACTTGGATGACTGCCTCATTCAAGCAGATAACAAAAACATTCTACTACAGCATCTGGCGTTTATGAAAAGACTTTTAACATGCCTATGGTACACAGTCAATGAAAAGAAATCAAAACTAGTACCCTCTCAAGAGATAATATTCCTGGGTGCAAGCTTAAATACAACTGCCCAGATGGCTTATCTCACGCCATGCAAACAAAGGCAACTGACTACCTATTTCAAAGGATTGGCAACAATGGCCCAGTTATCTGCAAGAAAAATTCTGCAGGCTTTGGGCTTCATGGCATCCTGCATCCTACTAATTCCATATGCAAGACTGCATATGAGGAGAATTCAATGGTACCTAAAAAGTGTTTGGACGCAACATTGCCACAGCCTGGAAACAATGATTACTCTCATTCCCTGCCTGCAACAGAAGTTTCAATGGTGGGCAAAGGCTTGTCACCAAAACAAGGGACAGCCATTCTCATTACCCCCCAGCCAGGCAGAACCTAACAACGGATGCATCAGATTATGCCTGGGGCCCCACATGGCAGGAAGATGCAGTCAGGGCACATGGTCTTCAAACCAAATGCATCTACATATCAATCAAAAAGAGATGCTAGCTGTTCAAAATGCCCTGACAGCCTTCAAAGACCTACTTCATCCGGGACAACTACTGATAAAGACAGATAACACTACGGTCATGTGGTATATAAACAAGCAGGGAGGCAGACATTCTTACCCCCTTTGCAGACTAGCCATGACTTTGTGGGACACAGCATTGATTTAACAAGTACATCTGCAGGCACAATTCCTGCCAGGAAAGGAAAATATTTTGGCAGACGAACTAAGCAGAAACCTCATGGATCCCCATGAGTGGCAACTGGATCCACAAGTTTTCAGCATGATAGCAAGGAAATGGGGATGTCCAGACATAGATCTATTTGCCTCCCCTCACAACTACCAACTAAGCTTAAAAACCTCAGCTTTGGTCGGCTAAGAACTTGCTATATTCAACTGGACGTATAAGAGAATTTAAGTACCTTTATCTGCTCTTTTTTTTTTTCAAAAAAATCCAGTATTTAAATTGATTTTAACTGTGTGGAAGGAATATTAGCTGAACTGGAAGTTAATCAGTGTTTGCTGAATTTTATTTGCTAGTAATTACAGGTGTGGGGGTAGTCACATTCTTTGATTTCCTGTCCTTGCCTATTTAAGTGGTACAGTGTGCAATATTTTCGGCTTAAAAACCTCAGCTTTGGCCGGCTAAGAACTCAACTTGCTATATTCAACTGGACGTATAAGAGAATTTAAGTACCTTTATCTGCTCTTTTTTTTTCCAAAAAATCCAGTATTTAAATTGATTTTAACTGTGTGGAAAGAATATTAGCTGAACTGGAAGTTAGCCAGTGTTTGCTGAATTTTGTTATTTGCTAGTAATTACAGGTGTGGGGGTAGTCACATTCTTTGATTTCCTGTCCTTGTCTATTTAAGTGGTACAGTGTGAAATATTTTCTGCTTAAATACCTCAGCTTTGGCTGGCTAAGAACTTGTTATATTCAACTGGACATATAAGAGAATTTAAGTACCTTTATCTGCTCTTTTTTTTCAAAAAAATCCAGTATTTAAATTGATTTTAACTGTGTGGAAGGAATATTAGCTGAACTGGAAGTTAGTCAGTGTTTGCTGAATTTTGTTATTTGCTAGTAATTACAGGTGTGGGGGTAGTCATATTCTTTGATTTCCTGTCCTTGCCTATTTAAGTGGTACAGTGTGAAATATTCTCTGCTTAAAAACCTCAGCTTTGGCCGGCTAAGAACTTGCTATGTTCAACTGGATGTATAAGAGAATTTAAGTACCTTTATCTGCTCTTTTTTTTTCAAAAAAATACAGTATTTAAATTGATTTTAACTGTGTGGAAGGAATATTAGCTGAACTGGAAGTTAATCAGTGTTTGCTGAATTTTGTTATTTGCTAGTAATTACAGGTGTGGGGGTAGTCACATTCTTTGATTTCCTGTCCTTGCCTATTTAAGTGGTACAGTGTGAAATATTTTCTGCTTAAAAACCTCAGCTTTGGCCGGCTAAGAACTTGCTATATTCAACTGGACGTATAAGAGAATTTAAGTACCTTTATCTGCTCTTTTTTTTCCAAACAAATCCAGTATTTAAATTGATTTTAACTGTGCGGAAGGAATATTAGCTGAACTGGAAGTTAGTCAGTGTTTGCTGAATTTTGTTATTTGCTAGTAATTACAGGTGGGGAGGTAGTCACATTCTTTGATTTCCTGTCCTTGCCTATTTAAGTGGTACAGTGTGAAATATTTTCTGCTTAAAAACCTCAGCTTTGGCCAGCTAAGAACTTGCTATATTCAACTGGATGTATAAGAGAATTTAAGTACCTTTATCTGCTCTTTTTTTTTTCAAAAAAATCCAGTATTTAAATTGATTTTAACTGTGTGGAAGGAATATTAGCTTAACTGGAAGTTAGTCAGTGTTTGCTGAATTTTGTTATTTGCTAGTAATTACAGGTGTGGGGTAGTCACATTCTTTGATTTCCTGTCCTTGCCTATTTAAGTGGTACAGTGTGAAATATTTTCTGCTTAAAAACCTCAGCTTTGGCCGGCTAAGAACTTGCTATATTCAACTGGATGTATAAGAGAATTTAAGTACCTTTATCTGCTCTTTTTTTCAAAAAAATACAGTATTTAAATTGATTTTAACTGTGTGGAAGGAATATTAACTGAACTGGAAGTTTTCACTCTGCTCTTCAGTTAGTCCCACCCACACTGTGGTACGATATGGTACAGTAATACTGATGTAAGCCTGATTCAACCTATATGCTTGAATGTCTCTCTTTAATTGCACAAATCATCACCAGGAGAGACACAGTTTGGGAATTTTGCCATTCTCAGACCTTGCGGAACTATTTTAAGATTAATACATTCCCCTAAGTATTGTACTTCCAAAGTTAAAGACACATAATTAATTTTTGAACTGGAGAGACTTGTTTTTAAGTATGTGTCTTTAACTTTGGAAGTACAATACTTAGGGGAATGTATTAATCGTAAAATAGTTCCGCAAGGTCTGAGAACGGCAAAATTCCCAAAATGTTTTAATAGAATTGTACAATGAGACTGGTTTGGCCATGATGAGAGTGCTTGTCTCTCACTATGAAAAAGAAATAGTTAAACTTAAGGACAGTATTAAATCTATGGATGAAAGTATAAAAAGTTACATCTGCTTCAATAATTTTTCAACATTATATAATGGAATTGAAGCAAAGGTGGACAGACATAGAGCTACTATTATAGCTAGAAAACAAAATAAATTAAAGAGAGACATTCAAGCATATAGGTAGAATCAGGCTTACATCAGTATTACTGATGTGAGTGGCACCACAGTACCTACAACTAATAACAATTCTTTGGTCAATATGGTGGCTAATATCCAAGAGGGGTTGACTACAGGAAATAAGGAGGTTTTTCCTAGAGTGAATGAAGTACCAGTTAATTTGGTCAATGATGAACAGAGTGTCAATGTAATGGTACTACAAATAACACAGCAAGAGTGGGAACTAGTTTTGCTGGAGTGGTGGCTACTTGCAATGGACATTCCAATGGACATGTTAATGGCCCTTTTCGAACACAAGGGCCCTCCATGAAAAGGACTACCAAATGGTACAATGTAACGCAGCAGAAAGGGAAGACAAAGGGGAAGAACAAACGGAGGTGATTTCATCTCCAAGAGATAACTTTACAATAGATATTGTTAATTTGAGTAGTACTTCCTTTTGTGCAGCGACTAACAATGTGCTAAGAAAAGGTTTTTCTTTTATTCCTACCAACAGGATGAACATTGGCAAGTTAATGATTGATTTTAGGCTTTTTTTGCGTAAACTTAATCTGTAATACATTCTGCATGATTTTACTACTACAGTGGAACAGGGAAATTCCAGGCTTACTAAACCAAGTGTCTTTAACCCCCCATTGGTGAACACACTGCAAGTGTTTCAGAACATTTGTGAAAAAGAGTTTAGAGAGATCAAACATGGCAATGTTAAAAATAACCTATCTGAAGCTGAATTTATTGCTTTGGAAAATATAAGTAGGAATTTTAACATTAGAACTATGAAAGCTGACAAAGGGGGAAAAATAGTTATCATGGACACTTGTGTTTATGAAAAATCTCTCAGTACATTGTTAGAAGACTCAGACACTTATTCTAAAGTTTCTTTACACTTTGTCAACTACAGTTTCAGGAAAATTGATACCCTGTTGTTTGATATGTTTTGCCAAGGGGAAATTGACAAAGCTGATTATGATTTTCTAGTGGTAGAACATCCCAAAATGGCTACGTTTTTTGGAATTCCAAAAATTCAAAATAACGAACTAAGTCCATCTTTTAGACCTATAGTCTCTGCCAGACAATTTAAAACTGAGAATATTTCAATATGGTTAGACAATGTTCTTAATCCAATAGTACAAAAATCTGAACACTATATAAGAGATTCTTGGCATTTGCTTGAGATCCTAGGCAAATATAAAGTGCCTGACAGAGACATATATTTTTGTACGCTAGATGTCACTAGTTTGTATACTTCCATTAATCAGGAAGTAGGTTTAGAGTTCATGAGAGAGTATCTTGCATGTCATACTGATTTTTCAGGTGAAAAAGTAAACACAATTTGCACATTAATGGAATTAGTACTCGACAATATTTTTTTCAAATTCAATAATACATTATATAAGCAAATATCAGGTGTAGCCATGGGAGCAAGAGTGGCACTGGCTTTTGCAAACATAGTCATGGCCAATTGGGAAAATAGGTTCCTGAAGTTACACCCTGGTTACAACAAGGTAGAATTATACCATATATACATAGATGATTTGCTTTTTTTGTGGTCAGGGGAACATTCTGAATTTGTAGAATTTGTATCTGACCTTAATGGCACTACAGATTTTTTATTATTTAAAATAGGTGGTTATGGTGAACAAATTAACTTTTTGGATTTGACACTTAACATAGATAATGTTACAAGAAAATTTAGAAGTAGAATCTATAGGAAATCCTGTTTTGCAAACCAGTATTTGCATAGGGATAGTTTGCACCCAACACACATGAAAAAAGGGGTTATCAAGGGTCAAATTATCAGACTCAGTAGGCTCACTTCTGATGAACATATATTTTCAAATGAGCTTATCTTTCTTAGAGAATTATTTCTCCAAAGAGGTTATGACCGAAGGTGGTTAGAGGGAATAGAAAAAGAGGTTTTACTTTTAAGAAAAGGTGTTGTTCAGCCTATTTTGGCTTCTGAGGATATAATGGTGGGAGCTCCTATATGTTTACATCATAGTAACAAAAGAAAAAATCAAGAATTCAACATAGCATTTCCTTTGCCAATAGTAAATGAAATTTGGTGTATAAAGGAAATCATTGAGAAGAACTGGAGAATCATTTTAGGTAACAATGAATTAAGTTTATCTTTGGGGTATTTACCAAAGTTTACATATAAAAAAGTTACAAACATTAGACAGAAGTTAGAAACTCACAAGGACAGATCAGTTAGCAATAAAAAAGGTACTTTTGCATGTAAAGACTGTAAACAATGTAGGTTCATGTGTAATTCGTCCTTCATTACAATAGAACATTTGGGACAAACATTTTGGGCAAATAAATATTTTAATTGCCATAGTGAAAATGTAGTCTACATGGCTACTTGTTCCACATGCAAAAATTATTATATAGGTAAAACAAAAAGAGTTTTAAAACGTAGAATTTATGAGCATGTTCTAGCTATAAAGAAAAAAGATAAAAACAATTCTTTAGCTAGACATGCTCTTTCTTGTATGAATTTTAAGAAATTTGAATTTTTCGTTTTAGATTATGTAGAGAAAAAAATGTTTGCTGGTGACATTGACAACACATTAAAACAGAGGGAAGGATTTTGGCAGCTCCTTTTTTGGGCCGATACATACCCAGGGCTTAATGAAGTCATTAACATAAAATGTTTTTTAAAGTATAGATAAATAGAGCATGGAATAACATACTGATATATTGTATTTATTTATATGTATGTATATACATTTTTATAGATATAATAATTATTTTACATAGTATTACTTTAAATTTATTTCATTGTGCAGACTATGACATCATTTCCTGTAATGAATCATTTAAAAGGTGGTTAGGTGGTTATTATTTGTTTTTCTGAAGAAGTTCACATCATTAAAAGTGGATGAAAGCGCTAGCTCATTGTGTCTCTTGGTTGGATCCTGTTTTTTTCATTTTCAAATATTCTGATTTCAGGCACTCCTACTGTGTACAAAGAGAGCATCTGGGAAACAGAAAAAAAAAAAAAATTAAGCTTGTTTCCTGCCTTTCCTGTTAAGTGGTATAGACTATTTGTAGGCTTCTAAGCCCCCAAGCCCTTCTGCGTTGCAGGGAAGCCTTCTAGCTTAGTTTTTTTTTCTTATAACTAGCCAGTTTTCTAGTTTCAGCACTCAAATCTGTTTCTTTGATCTCAGCACTTGTTCAGAAAAAAAAAAATTTCATCTGCTTTTACTGTACTTGTGTTTCTACCTACTTTTTTTTACTTTTGCATCATCTTAAAAGTACTCAATTGTATTTATTACTGCTTGTTGTAACTCATTCTAAGCCTTTTGGTTTAAACACTTGGGCTTCGGACCAGTTGTTTTGCACTGAGAGGGTTTGTGGTCTGCACTGTAGTGGCAGAACAGGTAGCTTACATCCTTCTAGGTTGGGAACTGCTGATTGAGGGCTCAGTGTCTGTTATTCTAAAAGTGTATTAATTCTGGTTTAAGCACTTGGCTTTCAGGCCAGTTATTTTACATTAAGAGGGTTCGTGGTCTGCACTCTTGTGGGAGGAGAGGCTGGACTCTGCCCTTCTGAGCTGGGAATTTCTGGTTGAAGGCTTATAGTGCATGCATATCTGAACTGCTTCTTACTGAAGTTGGTGCCTTGTTTGCTGTGGCATAGACTGGATTCGGGCCTGCTGGATCTAGCTTTGTTTGTGTAACTTGAGCACTAATCCAGGCATTCTCTAAAGTATTCAATTATATTTATTACTGCTTGGTAGTAACTTGATTAAAGTGTAGCTATCATTCTAAGTCTTTTGGATTAAGCACTTGGGCTTCAGACCAGTTGTTTTACATTAGGAAGGTTTGTGGCATGCACTGTGGTGGCAGGACAGGTAGCTTTCATCCTTCTAAGTTGGGAACTGCTGATTGAGAGCCCAGTGTCTGTTATTCTTAAAGTGTATTAGTTCTGGTTTAACCACTTGGGCTTCAGGCGAGTTATTTTACATTAAGAAGGTTTGTGGTCCGCACTCTTGTGGGAGAAGAGACTGGACTCTGCCCTTCTGAGCTGGGAATTTCTGGTTAAAGGTTTATAGTGCCTGAATATTTGAACTGTATCTTACTGAAATTGGTACACCTTGTTTGCTGTATCATAGACTAGATCCAGGCCTGCTGAATCTAGCTTTGTTTATATGCTTGTTGTTTGTTTGCTTGTTATTTCCCTGGAACGCTAATTCCACCTAATACGCGGTTTCTCAGCGCTTCTGTGGATCACTAGTAATATCTGCATTGCTTACTGTACTTATTTCCTTGCTTCACTTGAAAGAAAGTTATTGTTTGTCATTTTTGCATTTAAGTTACCTGTAACACATTGCACTTAAGTTACCTGGCACTTGCTCACTAAAGCAATTATATAAGTCAGCACTAAAAATTAAAAGCACTACACCCTCACTCCCCACTGGCCCTGGTTTTCAATTATTAAGGAATTCCCAATATTATTCTAGCATGTCCAAAGGTCAGTTGTCAATCTCCTCTCCGGTCCAGCTGGTGAATCTGGGAATCTTGAGGCAACGTTACAACTGCCTCATGTACACAGACAACCCTCTCCTCCTCCCAACAAATTCCAACACATGTGAGAGATGCAACCATATAGCCAAACTGGAGGCTAAGCTCTCTCAACTCAGTACTGGCATAACCAGTCAGGAGGAGAAGGAAACCACACTCACTACAATTCCAGTCTCACATAGACCTACCACGACAGCAAACCAAACACATAATCACACAAATACATACTCGGAGGCTCTAAATAAAGATCTGCCGAAGCAGCAGAGACCTCCAAAGCAGACACCCAAGCAGCCGCTACCCCAAAACAAAACACGTGCAACACATATCTCAGAAAGCCAGTGTGCCAAACAGTCACAGCCCTTAAGACTAAACAACACACCTGATACACTTGTAATAGGTGACTCTATCGTCAGGCACACTGACGTCCCGCTCACCAGGCTGAACAAGGAGAGGGTCACGGTGAGCAGTCTGTCGGGCGCTAGGATCCGCCACATAACATAAGCACTCAGGTCACTCCAAGGCAAGTACAAATATGACTCAGTCATTGTCCATGCTGGTGTGAATGACCTGAGACGTACCTCTCTGGACTACATGAAAAGAGACATAGAGGAGCTCTCTGAGCATGTAGCTCAGGCCGGTATGACCCTGACCTTGAGTAGCATCTTACCCTTACCAAGAATGATGCCACAATATGAAGACGATGATCAATTTCAACAATTGGCTTAAGTACTGGTGTCATTCAAAGGGGATCCAATGCCTGTCAGCTTGGGATGATATGCTCGACAAGCCACGATGCTTTGCTAGGGACGGCTTGCACCTGTCACCCCTGGGCTTTCGGATATTGGCAAAGGCTCTTGCTACCCCCATAGTGCCTTCTTAGGCAAGGCTCAAAAGACAAACCCACCTCCATAGGTATCACAAGGGATAAGAAACTAAGAGTAATGCTACTCAACACCAGAAGTCTAAACCTCGAGATGCACGCACTCGAAACTCTCCTTAGCATGGAGAACATAGATATCTGTGCAGTAACAGAAACCTGGTTCAGGGCTCCCGAGAGCACCCCAGCACTACCAGGTTATACCTCATACCATGCTTTTCGGCCCCAAAACTTGGACCGAACCACAAAAGGAGGGGGAGTATCGATATTCATCAAAGACACCCACACCTCCAGGTTGGTGGCAAAGCACGAAGCATCAGAGACTATCCATGTGCAACTAACAGTGGGTAAAACTGCCTTCCAGTTTATAGCCTGCTACAGACCACCCTCCCAAACCCAGGGACCCCACTTGGCCTTCTTGAGAACACTGGAAAATATGAAGGTCTCTCCAAACACCATTATATTGGGCGACTTCAACTACCCAAACATAGACTGGGAGCATTACTCTAGCTCCAACACCCTAGCCCAAAGGTTCCTAGAATTTATAAACTAAATGCTATGGAACAACTTGTTACCACTCCCACAAGAGGGGAAAACATACTGGACCTGATCATCACCAACATGGGGACTCTATGCACCAGACCAGAAGTGTATCCCTCACTGGTAAGATCAGACGATAAACTAATCTCACTGGATATTCACATCCCGACCCCACCCCCTGCCCAGAAAACCACAGTGAAAAACTTCTCTAAAGCAAATTTCACACTCCTCAAAACTGAGGTGGAATACTTCAAAGCCCCCGGGCCTGTGGAAAATACAGCCCAGACCGCAGAATCCTTTATAAACGCATTCTATGAACACCTTCAGGAATGTAAGGATCATGCGATCCCAAATAAAACCAAGACCCAATCCTCCAAAGGCAGACGTCCTGTCTGGTGGACCCCAGCCATAAACAAACTATACAATAGAAGGAGGAAGCTACTAAATGATAGAGCAAAATCCCAAAAAGGGAAGGCATCACTGATCAGTATTAGCAAAAAACTACGGGCACACATAAAATTGCCTAAGGCCAGCTTCGAGAGAAAAATTGCACAGGACACTAAGGTTAATCACAAGGCTTTCTTTAGTTATGTTAGGAACCTGGGTGGTAATTCCCAGATATGCTCAGAATTAGTCCAAAATGACAAAAAATACACCGAACCCACAGACATTGCCAACATCCTAGCTGACAGGTTCAGTGCAAACTTCTCCCCCCCCCCCCCCACCAAAAGGGCAAATATCTATCCCAGCAGAGTGCTGCCCCCCTGACATCTCAGATGCTCAGGTAAGAGCCGCCCTCTCCAAAGCAAAAAACACAGCATCAGTGGGACCAGATGGTGTCCCGGGCTGAGTCCTACATGAACTCCAAGAAGAGCTAAACCCAAACATAAAACTACTGTTCAATCTCAGCCTTACTACAGGATATGTGCCCAAAGAGTGGCGTACAGCAACAGTGGTCCCTCTCCATAAAGGTGGTGCCTCAACGGATCCTGGAAACTATTGCCTCATAAGCCTGACTAGCTTGGTCTGCAAAGCTATGGAAAGGATCATCATGGACCTCATAAATAAAGATATTGGGGACCTACAAACACTGGATCCTACCCAGTTCGGCTTTGTTAAGGGCAGATCCTGCCTCTTAAACCTGGTTGATTTCTTTGAAATGGTCACCAAGGCCATTGACGAGGGGAAGGTGGTCCACACAGCCTACCTGGACCTCGCAAAAGCCTTCGATACAATACCCCACTCTGGCATTATAGATAAGCTCACCACCTTAAATATAAACCCCTATGTCACTAGATGGATTGCAAACTGGCTCAAGGACAGAACCCACATGGTTAGAATTGCTGGAGCCATGTCAAACCAGTTACAAGTGGTGTCCCACAAGGCTCAGTCCTGGGACCTCTCTTGTTCGGTATATATTTCTCGGAGGTACAGGCCAACACGGAAGGACTGTGGCTGACCAAGTTCGCAGATGACTGCAAACTGGGCGCCATAATCAACTCTCCAGCCGACACAAGCATCCTCCAAAAGGGCCTCATAGAAACAGACAACTGGTGCCAGAGCCATGGCCTAAAGCTAAATGCCAAAAAGTGTATAGTCATCCCCTTTGGCAAAAACAAAGTGTCCACAAATTACCACATAGGTGGTAATCCATTAAGTACAGAAGAAGTAATTAGGGACCTGGGGACCCAAGTTGATAGCAATCTCTCATTTGACAACCACGTGGCCAAAGTGGTTAGAAAAACATTTTATATAGCCCACCTAATCATGAAGGGATTCACATCTAGATCAGGGGAGGTCATCGTGCCTCTTTACTCATCCCTCATCAGGCCCATGATTGAGTACAATGCCCCTTTTGGGATGTACCTTACCAGGCACCTGCAGCAACTGGAAAGACCCCAAAAGTACCTCACCAAGAGGATCGAAGGGCTCAAACAGATGCCATATGCTGCCCAGTTAAAGAAACTCCAGCTCTACTCAGTGGCATACCGCCTGTTCAGAGGCGATCTGTGCCTGACGTATAAAGCCATGTCCAACCCGGAATTAATGGACATGCTGCACCTCAGAAAATCCAAATCCCATCCAGCTACACGCTTTAGAGACTTGAACCTCAGCACTGAAATAAATAGGACATGCTGGAGGGACAGATTCATAACCCAGAGGCTCTCTTCACTCTGGAATAAAATCCCAGTCCAGGTTAGGCAGAGTCCCTCATTGACTCTCTCCAAGAGGAATCTTGATGAGTGGATGGGAGATCATAGGTTTACCCCGGGTATCACTTCTGTGTCACTGTTAGACAGAGGCACAGTATACTAACCTCGAAAAAGGGCATAGCAAAATAAATTTAAAATGGGTGGCGAAAGCCAAACACATTCTGGCTAGGCTTATAAATGCCCTAGGGCAGATAGCCTAGTATGAACCTATGAACCTAAAAAGATTCTGCATAAGGACTTTTCACAGACTCGCATGGAAAGTGGACGCCCTATCTTTCAGCTGGAAAAACCTATCAGAATATGCCTTTTCTCCACTGCCTCTCCTCCCCAAGGTACTCCTAAAGGTCAGACAGGAGAAGCCAAAGATGATACTGATTGCCCCAGACTGGCCCCGCCAGTACTGGTATCCAATCCTAAGGAACTTGTCTCAATGCCCAGCTTGGACCTTACCTCTTAATACCTCAGCTACTGTCCCAGCAAAACAATCAGATCCTGCACAGCCACCTCAGGACATTAAACCTGGCAGCATGGCGGATGATGTAGTCATACAAAACACACCTCTCAGTAAAGCTGTGATGGATGTCATTTTGGAAGCCAGAAGGCCTAGTACTAGAAAATGTTATGCTGCGAAATGGAAGAGTTTCTGTGCTTGGAACCAGGCACAAGGAACTGATACAGCTGTACCAAATATTCCTCAGATTTTGCAATACTTAACTGAGATGCTGGACAAAGGCCTGTCTTTTTCATCAATTAAAGTTCATGCCTCTGCCATTTAGGCTCATTACAATGCAGAGCCACCAGTCTTTTCACATCCTTTTTTAAAGCAGTACCTCAGTGGAGCTAAAAATTTAAGGCCTCCAAGGAGATCACCAATACCTGCATGGGACCTCAACTGTGTCTTGGAAAAACTCACCCTGCCTCCTTTTGAGCCAGCTGCTACTGCTGATATAAAGTTTTTATCTTGGAAAACAGCTCTGCTCCTAGCAATAACTTCTGCAAGATGAGTTTCAGAGCTACAGGCACTAATGGCTGTGGAACCTTTTATCATTTTTTATCCAGACAGGGTCTCTTTTAGGACAAACCCAACATGTATGCCTAAGGTGGTGTCCAGTGTGGCTCTTAACCAAACTATTCATCTGCCAACTTTTTATCCAAATCCACAGAACAAGGGGGAGAGAATTCTGCATTCTTTGGACATACACAGACAGCTTGGATTCTACTTGGACAGAACCAAAGTTTTCAGGAAGACAGAGCAATTACTGGTGGCATATGCTGCAGGATTACAAGGAAAGGCTATCTCAAAGCAGACTATTTCAAAGTGGATAGGCTACTGCATTCGTTTCTGCTGTTTATGCCATGACAAGCCAGTGCCTAAGGGCATTAGGCCACATTCTACCAGAGCTGCAGCCACTTCAGCAGCCTTTCTCAGGGGAGTACCAGCCAAAGACATTTTAGAGGCTGCTACTTGGAGTTCAGTGCGCACCTTTACAAAGCAGTATCATCTGCCACTCTACTCTAAATCCAGGGCAGGCTTTGCCACTGCAGTTCTGCAGGGCCTCATAGCCGCTCCTAATGCTATTTAGCTCCAGCCTCCCAACCACAGCTTTGGGACTCTACCCAAATGTAATGACTGCAACAGTGAAACATGAAGAACATAGTACAGTTCTGTACACTTACCATAAATGTAGATGTTCGAGTGTATTCACTGTTGCAGTTCAGGTTACCCACCCACCATCCCCCTTTTTTCTGATGGAACTTATCTTTCCTTCTCTGATTTATACAACCTATGTGGTGCATTTTTTTGTAGATGAAGGTAAAGTTTATATTGGTGCATGTATTTATATATATATATATATATATATCAATTTTGGCTACCCTTCTAGGGAGCACCTAACATCTGGGGCAAGAAAAACTGAAGAAAATGGCATTGGCTGCTTCTTTTATACCCCTGACGACCTGACGTCAGGGAAGGGGCGACAGCAGCCAACGCAGGACCCAAGACTTTGGAATTCAGGCTGACTGAGGGCAACCTGCCAGCAGGATTACCCAAATGTAATGACTGCAACAGTGAATACACTCGAACATCTACATTTATGGTAAGTGTACACAACTGTACTTTCTACTTAAACAGGACCAAATCTCTAAGAAAGACTGAGCAACTACTGGTAGCATTTGCTAGAGGGGCAGAGGGGAAGGCTATATCAAAGCAGATTATTTCTAAGTGGATAAGCCACTGCATTCGTTTCTGCTACTTGCACCATGGTAAACCTGTGCCCAAGGGGATCAGATCACATTCCACCAGGGCTGCCTCTACTTCAGCAGCTTTTCTCAGAGGGGTTCCAACCAAAGACATTCTAGAAGCTGCTACTTGGAGCTCTGTTCATACCTTCACAAAGCATTATCATTTGCCACTCTTCTCCAAATCCAGGGCAGGCTTTGCCACTGCAGTTCTGCAGGGCCTTATAGCCACTACTAATGCTGTTTAGTTCCATCCTCCCATCCATAGCTTTGGGATTCTACCCAAATGTTATGACTGCAACAGTGAAACACGAAGAACATAGTACAGTTGTGTACACTTACCATAAATGTAGATGTTTGAGTGTATTCACTGTTGCAGTCCGGGTTACCCACCCGCCACCCCCTTTCTATACCTTTTCTTTCCTTCACTGTACACTAAAGTCTTTGTGGTGTATTTGCTTTTAGATGAAGGTAAAGTTTATGTTGCTAAAAGTGCTCTTATATATATATATATATATATATATATATATATTTTTTTTTTTTTTTTTTTTGCTCCCCATTTGGGGGGGCACCTGACATCTGGGGCAAGAAAAACTGAATAAAATGGTGTCGGCTGCATGTTTTATACCCCTGATGACCTGATGTCATGAAAGAGGAGACTGCAACCAATGCAGGACCCAAGACTTTCTTATTCAGGCCGACTGCGGGCAACCTGCCAGCAGATTACCCAAATGTAATGACTGCAACAGTGAATACACTTGAACATCTACATTTATGGTAAGTGTACACAACTGTACTTTTTTAACCAACTAGGCCATTCGATGTATTTTTTTGAAGTTGTCATTGCTCAATAATTGTCCCTTTCACTGTTTGTTTCACGGTTAGAGTTTTTTAGGATTTGGTAGCTAAACATAGACCCATGTTCTTTGGACTTCTGAGGTGCATATCTACATATCTAATTTTCCATTGTCGCCAGACATTATTTCCTGATGTTTCCAAACAGTCTCGCCTCAGCTCCTTAAAGAGTCTACCTGATGCATTTCCATAGTTGCAGAGAACCAAAGATTTAAGTTGCTTTCATACCTGGCTGACTGGTTACTAGCTGCACTAACTTTAGGCCGAGTAGTTGCATCTCAGAGACTTGTACTTAGGAATAGCAGTGAGCAATGCCAAGTCCCATATAGAACCCTCACAATTACCTTATGCAGTATCCTGCAAAGCATGTCTCCTTTAGACAGAATCCTTCCTCTACAAACTGTGATGTTTTTGTGTCTTTACTTTCACACACACCCATGGCACATTTTTGTCTGAGAGCACTGGGTCTCATAGCAGCTGTTTATAAGATCACTCATGCAAGGTTGCATGTGAGGGTCCTGCTGTGGATTCTCAAAGTACAGTGGTCTCATTTGCCAGATTCCCATGTCTCAACATGTAAAAATCACTACAAGGAATTAAAATTTCATTTATTGTAATGGCTACATACCCCAAATTCTACTTAAATCAGCCATTTCCAAATTCTCGCCCCAGCATTGGGTGTTATTGTGGATGCCTCTACAGTAAGGTGAGGTCCACTGTCAAGGGCTGACAGGTGCTGGATCACATGTTGAGGCCAGTCTGTATTCTGGAGATGAGGGCAGTCCTCCTCCTACTGCAGACATTCTGGGACTTATTACCCCACTGCAGAGTCCATCCATCCTGATGATGTGGCTGTACTTTAAGGGGTGTAAACAAGCAGTGAAGGAGTAACTCGCTCCTACTCCATCTGTCAAGAAGCAGTTTGGGTATTTGAGTTGATGTATGCTAATAGACAACTTTCTGATAGCCATTGTATTTCTGGGGAAGTTAAATCTGTGGGAAACTTAAGTCACTGTTTACTGATTCCTCACAAGTGGTCCCGCAGCCTTTTTGTAACATGAAAGCGCTTCTATTTCTAGGGTAAAATTCTACAACCTCTTTGCATCTCTAACCAGTTCAAAATGCAACTTCTGCTCCCCTCATTCCTATACTGGAGGAACTTCTCAGAGATACCACCATACGCAAATGGCTCCAGGACTCCTTTACAGTTTCCTCCATTTTCCCTTAGTCTGAAGTTCATGCAGTAAGCCAGCAGAACAAATCTACAGTCATTCTCCAACATTGACAAGTGAAGTTTCTCCTTTGTGACCTTGTCCTTAGGAGCTGCCTGTATGATTGAAGCCTTCAAGAACAAATTTGACACATCCCTCTGACAATCCACACTTAAATAATGTGTGGTTACACCAGTTCCACTAATGGCCAGGAATTCTTCATACTTCTCTGTGGTGGTCCACAGAGCAAATAGTAGGCATGTTTTTCTGGCTGGACTACTTCCACTCCCTTTACATCTCCAGTGCCTACAGCTTTAGATTACTTTTCTCAGATTTCTGATGAGTCTTAAGTTTTTCATCCATAAAGATCACCCCATATCTGGCTTTCATCAAGCTTCCAATAATTTATCTTTGGCTTCTTTAACCTCTTAGCTGCCAAATATTTCCAGAAGGTTTGGCCCCAGAATACTGTCTTTTGGGGCTATTTTTCATTTGTTTGTAAAAGCCTGCATCTCCACAATGATTCAACATTGTTTCATAAAATTTTCAGGGAAGGTTATAAGCATAAAACTCCCTTAGAAGTGTCTCCTAATCTCAAATACAAAGTAGCAGCTGCATCTTAAATTTTGACAAAAACATTATTTTTAATGTAATTAATGTATGCAAAGAGTAAACATATTACTTCTATACAGAAGTACATGCTCTTTCTATGGTCTGAAATCACACCAATGTATTTATCTTTTTTCACTTCCAAGATTGCTGCACACTGAGTAACAGCTTAATTTCAACTCTCCAAGTGTGAAAACAGAAACTCGGATAAGAGCCAATGGACCTGTTTGAGTAAAGATCAGCAACTGGCTAGTAAGTGCACTACCTGCATGCCAGCAAAAAAAGAAATTCAGAGAACCTGAAAGAAAATTAATCACAAAAGGTAATGAGAAAACACTGACCAGGAAGAATTCTGCAGCTATTCAGACATGACTTCCAGTAACCTAGAGGAAAAAATAAGTCACATATACTCAGAGCTGATTAAAATAAATGAAACATTGATGGAGTGTATCAATTTAAATAACAAAAGGCTGGGGAAAATGGAAGAAGCTTTAAACAGATAGTCAGATGAGGTGAGGTGATAAAACTGCAAAAGTGAAATGTCAAAATGAAAAAAGGCCATTTGAATGCGAGACTGCTCAAGAAGAGAGGTTTGAAAAAATAATAGAATGAGGACAAAGCACATAGAGAAAACCAGAGATTTTCTGCTGTACCAGAGAAGTTTGAAGGAACAGACTGTACTAATTTTATGAAAGCACAAATAAGCAATTGTACTGGTATTCCACAGCAGTAGTTAACTGAAAGTGGACATCATGTGTAAGCTCCAAACCTGGCCACAAGAACACAACCTAGATCTTTAATAGTAAAGATGTAATCCTACCAGGAGAAGGATGTTGCTTTTGACAAAACTGTGGCAGAAGGACAAAGTACTAAAAGTGGGAGACAGTAGTGTTTGTGGAAAATGATTACTCACTGTACACCAGACAGAAGAGGAGTAAATTTATTCCAACAGAGAATGAGAGGCAGGTATGAGATTCAAGCTGTTTTATCCAACTATTTTCAGAATATTCTTGCCTGGAAGGTCAAATCATTTTTTGCTGAAGAACATGCTAAGGAGGAAATTCAAAAGTTTGTCCAACAAAAAGTGAGCTATAAAACAGAAGTAAATTCTATTACTTGTTCATCAGGTAGTAAAGTCCATAGAGAAACTGTGCCAGTGAAACCTTCGCAGTTGCATAGGAAAATCCTTGAGAGAGAGAAAAAAGCATAAGAATTGACTAGAAGAACCAGGAGTATGTTGGAAATGAAACCGAGCTGGATTTGGGAGATTGAGATCAACAGGAAAATAAAACAGCAACTCAGAACCAGACATATGTGGAATTACAAAGCATTAGTTATATTAGTTAAACATGACAGAACAAGAAAACTTGGAAATAGTGGACTTTTTTGACTTTGTTAAACTTGTAGGGGACTCCAAAGCATATGCCTTACTTTGTCATTAATGTCTGGAAGAACATTTATGAGAAGGAAGAGGAGGGAAGGTGTTAACTGTAAGCACAACAAAACTTTGTTCTTAACAGTACTTTTTTTCTAATGCAT
The DNA here is from genome assembly GCF_019279795.1 of Protopterus annectens. NCBI lineage: Eukaryota > Metazoa > Chordata > Ceratodontiformes > Protopteridae > Protopterus > Protopterus annectens. Next base: position 1,557,141,631 of record NC_056745.1, read on the forward strand.
GACATAATCTGTATATGCTGTAAAGTAACCCTTTCTCTGTTATTTTCGAGTGTAGTAGGGATACTAAATTAAGCAGGTGTCCCTGTTTTTCCCCTTCTTCTTTCTTTCTCCTTGTGCAGTTTTGAGAAATGTAGGCGCTGCAAGATATATATATATATATATATATATATATATATATATATATATATATATATATATATATATATATATATAAAGATGTCTTACTCTTGAATAGGGGAATGACTGGATTAAGGCCCTTGGCTTGATCTAGTAAGAAGCTTTAAGGGGAAGCAAATAAAAAGGAGCACTGTGAATATAATAAAAAAAGTTTTCCTCCAGCAGATAAATGAGTGCTTGTCGAGGCAACTGTGTATCTCGTTGTCATGTCTCCATGGAGACAATCTGATAAGGGGCAATAAAAAATGCTTTCTTTCAGTGGCTAAAAGATGATGTTTAATGAAAATATTCAAGTGTTTTTCAAATTTGGGAGAGGAATAAAGAAAACAAAAACAGCATTTAGTAAAAGCGCATGATGCCCTGTGCGTCTTAGCATGGATAACCTTTCTTATAAGTTAATCCAAGTCTATGAGTGTGGCTGTCAGTGTGGGACAGTTGTTTCTTTTAGGAGGGTTAAACTTCAAGATTTGAAGATGTATTTAGTTTTGTGTGTTAGTATTAAGTTAACAGGTTTTAGGGGTGTTCTGGTGTGTGTGTGTGTGTGTGTGTGTGTGTGTGTTTTTTTGTTTGAGGGCTTTCACAAAAAATAATTTGTAAGATGTGACACAGGTTCAAATGGATACGACTTGGAACAACTGTATAAAAGATCAACCTGCCAAACATGAGTGTATGCATAGAACACAAAACCTGGAACTAGACATTTAAAGAAAAGGCTGTTACATGTAATGTGGGAATAATAACTTCCTAGCATAATTAAAACACTTTCTGTATTATCTTTAAATGTAAATGGTCTCACAGATAAAATATATTATCTGATGAAGTTGTGGTGTATGGACGAAAATGCATGATTTAAGTTAATACATTAATAAAGTTCTCTAATTCCATTTGCTCTGTTTTAAGAGTTGTATATTCTTGACAAGTTCCTATTGCTTCCCAGCACCTTGGTTTGATTTGTTGCTTGGTTCTGATTTTTTGGAAGCTTTTATTCTTCTCTTGTTTAGTTTTGGTCTCACAGATAGATACAAAAAAGAAAGAGTAGTGCACTGTATTAAAAATGTAGACTGAAAATAGCTATGCTGCAGGAGACACATTTCAAAAGAACTGAGTATGTGAATTTGATAAAGAAATGTTTTCAGAATGTTTATTCAGCCAAATATCTGGGGCAAAGAAAAAGGGGACTGCTTATATTAATTGCAAGAGGAGTTCCAATAGTGATACAAGAGGATAAAAAAGATAATAATGGTAAATTTGTAGTATTAAGGGGCTACTGGCAAGGGAGGAGGATTGCACTGGCATGTATTTATATTCCATCTAAAACTGATATAACGGAGCTTGCGAAAATTCTGGGAGAAATAATTAGCTGTCAGTAGGGAATATTACTTATAAAAAAGTTTTGATGCACATCCAATAACTATTTCAGATCATGTTTCAATAATAACTGAATTAAAAATGAGACACAGGCACTTTCCCACCCATCTGTTATTCGGGAGTTATTAGAGAGAAATTTCTTCCGAAAATATATCTAGGGAGTGGGACAAAATTAAGGTGGAGTTTAAAAATAGTGTGGAAATAAAAGAAAGAGATGTATAGTTAAGAAGTAAAAAGAATTGTTTAGAGAGCCTGACAAAGGTTAAAGTATTACAGAATAGGGGAAATTTCACAGAACAAGAAGAGGAGCAGTTGTAGAATGTTAAAACAGAAAATAAAAGACTATCTCAATAATATGCATGATTTTAAAAAGACTGTTGTTAAGCAACTGCTTTTGATAATAACTCTAGAGCACAATTTTTTTTAGCATAATGACTCAAGAAAAAAAGAATGGGTTGTCGTCAAGCTTAGGGAGCCTGTAACAAGGAAGATGAGAGATCCTGTAGAGGTATTTGAAATATTTCAGAAATGTTATGAAAATCTGTATAAACAGAAAAATATGGAACTCAAGAAAAGGTACTAATGGGAATGTTTATAGAAGAATTAAATATGCCAAGGTTAGAGGTAGATGAAGCTCAATTATTAACAGGATAAGAGGAGCTGAGATAAAATTGGTGATGTAAAACTAATCTACATGAAAGTCTCCAGGCATAGATGGTATTCCTGTGGATGTTTGGAAGCTAGGAGGGAAAAAACTGATAAAGATCTGGAAGGTTTTGTTTAACAGTATAAAAAGAGGAGGAGAAGCACCAACATGCTGTTAAAAATTGGTGTTTGCTGTGATACATGAAGTGGGTAAAGACCTATCAGATTCAGCCTTCATATAGGCTCATTTCAGTTCTAACCTATCATTATAAAGTGTTTGTCTCTAATGGCTCAAAGAATGTCAAAGGTGATGTCAACATTGATAGATTTTATTTATTTATTTATTTAACATTTGTTGACCGGGAAAGACTGACTAGGTTCCACAGAGCCTGTTTTCAGTGGAGGACCGGGGAGAAATGCTCCAGATGCATGTCTTTGGAATGTGGGAGGAAACCGGAGGACCCAGAGGAAACCCACGCGAACACAGGGAGAACATGCAAAATCCACACAGAAAGCACCGCAGCTGAGAATCGAACTGGAGAACCTCTTGCTGTGAGGTGACAATGTTAACTGTTGCACCACTGTGCCGCCCTTTAGATATAGATCAGTGTGTTTTTTTGAAGGGGAGGCAAACATTTGACAACATTAACAGAACAGTAATAATCCAGATGGAAACAAAGTGTAAGAAAATACAACTTTTGCTGATGGGTATTGATGTAGAGAAAGCATTCAACAGAGTAAGCTGTTATTTTTTTGAGCAGGGAAATGGAAGCATTTGCATTCCCTGATAAAATTATAAGGTTGATTAAGAGGATATATGAGGGATCAGAAGTGAAAATTAAAGTTGGCAGGTTCCTCTCTGATAATTTCTGTTTGAGCAGAGGAACCAGGCAGGGGTGTTCTCTTTCCCCTTTAGTTGCATTTTATTTAGAACCATTGGTGAAGAAAATAAGTGACTCAGAAATTCGAGGATATAATTGGTATGGAAGTCAAGAAAAGCTGACTTTATTTGCAGATGATATTATTTTATACCTGATAAAACCAGAAAAGTACATTTCATTGCTGTGGAATATTTTGAGGCAGTTTCAAGTCTTTTCAGGATACAAAATTAATGAAGCTATAACAAAGGCAATAGCTCTAAAGTATGTACCCACAAAAAAATTAGTTCAACAATATCCATTTTTATGGGGACATGATAAAGAGAAGTACTTGAGAGTATGGATTAAAAAGATTTTGTTGTGGCAACTAAGGATATGTTTGAAGAGACTGAACAAAAGATAATACTAAAGCTGAGAAATTGGAAACTCTGTTTTATGGATGTGGATAGCAAGATACAATCAGTTAAAATTATTTTAGTCCCTTTAATTTTATATACAGGTCAGACATATTTTTATCAACCATAGGAGAAGTTGTGAATATCAATTAATAAATAGCTAAAAGATTTTATCTAGGAGGGGAAGACAGCAAGAGTCAAGTGAGATAAATTGATTATTCCAATAGAACAATATGATTTAGGATTACCTGATTTAAAGGGGTATTTCAGAGCTACACAGTTAAAGCTCCTGTACATAGCACAAACAGAAAGCTGTAATTCAAAGTGGAAAGGGATGATGACGAAATGGGGGGAAGCTGAAGAAGCAAGGAGAGACTGGGAATTTGGGTGCAGATCATTATGGAGAATAACAAGAACCATACAGAATATTATATTCATAAAGTAGCAGAAAGTATTCTAAGAACTAAGCCAACACAGGAATGGAGAAAGGAAATTCTTCTGACAGGGATGACTGCAAACAGGGGTACAGGTAGTAGGCAAGAGGAGGCTAGAATTTGTTGGTGAAAACTGATAAAAGAACAAAGGTATTGGGAGAAAATAATTAGAGAGGGAAAGGTACTAGAATGTGAAGAGGACAAGAATTTATTTTGACTGCAGGCTACAGATTGCCTTCTGTATCAAGGATTGATATCAGACTGTAGGCAAAGAGAAAGAAATAGGGGTATCCTAAATAAAACACCAGCACTTGTAGAGTTTTTAGCAGAATCTAGAACAGAAGCTGCTGTTAAAAAAGGGAAAACTAGTAGAGCATATAAAATATTACATAACTATAAGAATCAATCAGAAGAGGGTAGAAAAGATTGAGAAGAGAGATTAGATAAACAATTCACAAAGAAATAATGTGGGATATATATATATATATATGTCTCCTAAATATGCAACACAGTCTGGAAGATTTAGGATCCTTACTTGGAAGAGTTTACATTGGTATTTTTATACCCCAGGTAGACCCAAAAGAATTCTTCCTCAGGTAGATAGCAAAGGTTGAAGGTGTGATGGGGGAAAGAAGAGGCAATTGGGAACATATTGTTTGAGAGTACAATGAGTTAGCAAATTTTGTGCAGACTACTGTATCAGAAATACTGAGTGAACAAATTGGTATAACTGATGAAATTATTTTTTGAGCTATGGTACATAATTGGAATTGTTTAAACATAGTAAGGCCTTGCTGAGTCTAATTATGGTGGCTGCCAAAAAAGCAGTTACTAGAAAAGGGAAATCAAAGTCTAAACCAACTGTTATAAAAGTAGTGAATATATTAATAGAGATAAAACAACTGAAAATAGGATCTTTAGAAAAAGGTAGGAGCAAACTACATAGAAAATGGGAATTATGGGAACAATACATGCAGAATAATGTTTTGGAGGAGGAAAGAAGTTTAAAAGAAGGCAAGATTTGAAGGAGCTATGTAGTGTTTGACGATGACTGGATAGATTATAAGCAATATGTAATGTTTGCAACTAAAACTATGGCAGTGTGGTTTGTTTCCATTTATATAAATGTATGATTGCCCATGTCACAAGTGATAATTTAATAAAGATGTTTTTGTTTTAAAAAAAAAATATTTATCTTTGCTATAGCTTGCATTTATTTTACTTTGAAGTGAGCTGAAAGATACATATTTGTTTTCAGGTGACAGTGTTGTGAATGTTGCACCTTGTCAGTTTGCAAATACCATTCTGACCTGAACTCTACCTTATCTTCAAATGGCAGTATCTTTCTTTACTGGTTCAAGATATTCTTTTGAAATGTCCCACTTTAATCCCTTGATAATCTCACTGTAATTTTGTTTTCTACAGACTAACAGTTTTTAGGGAACATAAAAGGATCTCAAATAATGTGTGTGTATGAATGTGTAAAATATGTGTATTTTGTTATAGCATATAAAATTAACTAATGTCAGTATTTTTGGTTCTCAGTTCTTAAGGACACACCAATAAAAGTCCAGTCCAACACAAAGGGACTCCGTCTGATAAAGTTTGCAGATGATTGCAAGTTGGGAGCCATTATTAATTCCCCAAGTCATGTTGGCGTCCTACAGAAAGGCCTCACTGAGACCAGTGACTGATGTCAGAACCATGGCCTTAAGTTCAATGCCAAAAAATGTGTCGTCATCCCCTTTGGGAAAAATCCAGTTCCCATGAACTACCACATCGATGGTAGTTCACTGAACACAGAAGGCATTATAAGAGGTCTGTGAACACAGGTTGACAGCAACCTCTCTTTTGACCACCACACTGACACTGTGGTCACAAAGTCCTTCTGTGTGGCACATCTCTTTACTAAGGGTTTTGCATCCAGGAAGAAATAGGTCATTGTCTCCCTCTACTCTTCCCTCATTGGGTCAGTCGTGGAGCACAATGTCCCATTTGGCATGTACCTCACTAGACAACTGCAACAACTGGAGAGGCTGCAAAAGTACCTCACAAAGAGGATCCTAGGCCTTGAACACTTGTCCTATATGGACAGACTCAAAAAAACTCCAACTGTTCTCTGTCTCATATCCCCTACTTAGATGTGATCTCTGCATGATTTATAAAGCCATGTCTGACCCAGCTCTGTTAGAAATGCTACATCTAAAGAAATACCAATCCTCCGCACCACATGCTCCAGAAACCTCAGCCTCATTACCACAATCAACAGAACTTGCTGGAGGGGACAGGTTCATAACCCAGAGACTGCTTATGCTATGGAATAGACTTCCCATGCATGTCAAACAGAGCACCTCATTGGCCCTCTTCAAGAGAAATTTTGATGAGTGGATGGGAAATAGAAAATTCACCCTGGGATCACTCCAGTGGCTCTACTCGACAGAGGCACTTGAAGCTAAGGTCGGGTGGCACAGTGCCAGGGTCATCTTATGGGCTAGGCTTGTAAAGGCTCCAGGGCCATTAGCCTAGTACGCACCTATGAACCTATTACCAACAGAGTGATCAGCTACAAAATGCACACAAAGCTCATATTCGGCCTCAAGGAATTTCATTGCAGCTCAAGACTGAATATTTAATTACTACTTTAGCTGAATAAAAACATAGCATTGTAGACGTCATTTTTACAAGTGAAAACAATGTTTTTTCTTATAAAATTATAAGATTTTTACTTTTGACATAATGAAAAGTTGTAGCAGTCTTCCAGACATTAGTTTAATCTGGGGTTTGAGTAGAGGTCACAAATCTCCCAGGTGTAACCAAAGTATATGTAGTGGAAGACTGCTGCAACAAACACCTTTTAAAAGTTAGATTTCCTTGCTGTAGCTAAGAGGCCATATGTCAGTTCCTCACTTTATTAAGGTACTTGAATACAAACTCATTCAAAAATGCCAGTTTGTCCCCAGTGACTTGCATCTTCATCCTGATTTGTTTATGGCAGCACTTGGACTGTAGGCCTCACACTATTTGCAGTAACAAAAAGTTGCTTTGGGTGGTGAAATAAAATGTTACTTCTCATCCAATGAAGATTTATTGCACATATATATGGACAGTCATTTCACTTGGCCTTCTGAATGTAGGTCAGACAAGTCCCCAGGTGAAAATTAGGTATAGTGGCAGATGGCTTGTTGCCACATATCTGTCCCCCTAAAGCAGTTTACAGTTTATAGTTAGAAAATCAGGGAATTGTAATACAATGTTTTGATATAAAACATAGGATACCATTCTACAGCAAAGGATTCCACTGCAGTTCAGTTCTGATTTACATGCCAGCACAATACCTTTGTCAATAGATGGAGTGTTCACCTCCCAGTATGTGCAATTAAAGAATTGTTGCTTTGGTTGGCAATTTGTTTTCAACTTCGTACAGTGAGGATACACATATACCATGTACTTTGGACATTAGTTTCACCTGTCATTGCACACAGTGGACAATTCTTCCCCATGTAGAAACTTGACTTAGTGCCAGATCTTGGTAACAAGAAACTCTCTGAAATGCTGGGTTTGCTAGCCGTATGTTTGAGGTCATGTTCCAGACCCTCTTAGTTTACTGTAAAGAAATCCAGAAATTCTGATAACATACTTTGGTATAAAACACACTCCCAGGATGTCACTGAACCTCAGTATTGATTTATATGCTAGCACAGTGCCTTTGGCAGTGTATGGAATGTATACTTTACCCATACATGCAATAGTAGAAATGTTCCTTTTGATGGCAAAGTAAAAAAAAAAATTATTTACTTCTGATGTAATGCTAACACAATAAGGACAATTTGGGATCCTTTGAGACACATATGTGTCTCACCAGCATTGTTCTGTTTATTTTGCAGGCAATGTTCATATCTCTGGATCTAGTGTTTCTGGTCCTGCTTGTTTTGTGGATGTGCAGAAGTTCCATCAGGGCTGGATCTAAGGATGCTTTATATGCCAAACACTATTCGCCTCTCAACAACCTGTAGGAGACTGAGTATAGAGACAGGGCTCTAAGGTGATCTATATAGAGCAATGAGTTAATACCTGGATTCTCTTGGTGAGGAACCACTTTGGGCATTCCAACTATTGCATATGCCTAGTCAGGTACACTCCAAATGTGGCAATTGTACTCAGTGATGGGTCTGATAAGGGCTGAATAGAGTGGTACTATAACTTCCTTGGACCTGGATGCCATACCCTTACTTATAGGTTGGGTAACCTAGAATGAATTTTCTTACTACCTTGGGTAAGTGTTGGTCAAAGCCAGACTACTGTCTAAATACTTTCTGAGATCTCTAACTACCATGTCAACTGTTAGGAGTATCTTATCAATGGAATGATTTGCTTGGGTGGATGTTTTACCAAAAGACACTATAATGCATTTCTTTGCATTGAGTTTTAATCCATGGCTTTGGCACCAGTCATTTGTCTGTTAGATCTCTTGCAGAATTAGTGTCATGGGGGCAATTTATGCTAGCTTCCAATTTTCAGTTGTTTATTTTATTTATTTAACATGTGTTAACCAGGAAAGTCTGACTTGGAAGAAAGCCAATTTTCAGCAGAGGTCTAGGGAGAAAGGCTCCAAATGCATGCAAACTTGGTGAGCCAGAGGCCCTTCACATTAGCTTTGACCTCCGAGAAGTAGATGCCAAACAGGAGTGGGCCCAGCACAGAGCCCTGTGGTACTCTGCTGGGGGCATGACATTCCTCTGACAAAACCAGACTTGGATGTGTCCAATGTCTATAGGTTATCAATGTCTGTGTTGATCATTTTCATGATAATTTATTCTATGGTTTGCATCTTAGACTAGTCAGAGTAATGGGTTTGTAGTTTCAGGAGTTGGTTAATAGTCCACCTTTGTGAGGGGGGGGGGGTAACCATTGCTATTCTACATTCCCTTGGTATGTAGCTTGTTTTGAGGCTGTAGTTGAAAAGTGACTCGAGGGTCCTGATAGGTTACGTTTCAGGATGTTTAGGAGGCAACCTAGGTTATTGTCAAGCCCCATTGAGGCTGTGTGTTCAGCCTTAGTGAGCACTGCTATGACTTGCTCCCTGCCAATACTTGGTGGGGTTGTGTTAGCAGGGATTACACAAGGAGTGTGGGGTGCAGGGGATGAAGTTTGAGTTGAATTTGTCTGCCAGTTAATTCATTATGTCACTCTGCTGAGTGAAGGTAGTACCATTTACTAGCAGTTCTGCACATTGTGGAGAAATGTTACCTTTGAGGTTTTGGACAAAACTGTAGAAGGCCTTGTGGTTGCCTTTAGCCTAGGAAGTAATGTTGACCTCATAACTGGCCTTATTGAATTTAATTAGTCCTCTTGTATGTCATTTTTATGACCATTGACTAAGGTATAAAATATGAACTGCCAGCCTTTCATAGTATTTTATTTTTGCTGCTGTGGTTTGCTATTTTATTTTTGCTATTTGCTCTTTACCAGCTGGGTTAAATTTGGACCTGAATGAACCATCTGCTGATGTATCATCTGCCTGGGCCCAGCATGTCACCAAAATGGTTGCAAGAAGAGGAGCCATCTTGCCGCAGGATATCTCCGTAACACCAGTTGGAACACCAGGTAATACTTAACACTTACTGAGCGTTTTTAGAGCTGTACATTGTGACTAAGAGCCATCTGTCATCGTGGATCAATTGTTAGGTAAAATAACATGTGAATGAAGAGAGTATGGCTTCAGGAAAGTTACATTATTAAAATACATGTGAGGTTATTCTGGTAGCTTTTTTTAGTTATCTCTGGGAAGCAGCATTTTATTTGCTTAGCTTCTTTTTGCTAACCAGTTGAATATAGAAGGTAAATTGATAGCTATTTTCTGTTGCAAATCCGGAAAGGATGTTGTATTAAAAGATAATTCAACAGTGGGCTGCATAGAGGGTGAATTAAATGCTCTTGCAGTACATATTGAGCAAGATACAAAGTAGGTAATCATGCCAGGCACCCAGCATTTGTTTTAAACATAACCCACTAGAAAAATACAGACAGAAAATACTGAAACACAGTATGATATCAAATACAGAGTGCCATTTTAGGGAAGGAAGAGCAGATGTATATTGAATGGCATACAGTAAAGCACTTGGTGTGGAGAAAGAGCAATTTGGCAGCATTTAAAGCTGAAGAATGCTTTACTGCGGCATGAGTATAGGCAGATAAACTTAAAAAACATATTAATGTGTCCACAAGAAGCTACTAGTAAATGAGAGTGGGTGTTGAAATGTTTGTTTTGGTTTCATTTATTTAAATGTGCTTCAGAGATCAGAGACTTAAAATTGCAGGCCAGCTTAAACTGGATAACAAATTGGTTAATGATTAGCTGAAGAATAGAAAATGGCACATTTTTATTACTTTGAGTTTCTTTTTCTCCTGTGTCTTCAGCTGCCATCAGCTCCTTTACTTTTAAAGGGCATTCATTTCATCCCACTGCAGGCTCAGGAGGAAAGAGCTTTTGTCATTTCATTCACCACCACCACCCACAGTAATGGAAGGGGTGAGGATCTTAGAAGGAAGAGTGTTATCCAAACAGCCATAGGAATATTTTGTCCAAATGTCCTAGCTCCACATCCTCTCAACAGCTGATAAGCACACATTTACTAACCATGCCAGATCCCTGCTCATATATACTAGTTCATTTGCACAACCCCAGCTGCAACATACTTTGCTTGGCAAGAGTGTGCTGTTCTCAGTTATGATGCTGCTTGTATTCTTCCCAGAATACACAGCACCTGGTGAGTGTTAGTAAAGCATTGGACCTAGCTGTCTCCTTCCGCCCCAGTATGGGCAAGCTGATGTTGGCTATTTAGTCCCACTCTCCATGGCCCATTCCTGCATTGCCCATGACAGAAATTGATTCTGAGTTAGTTAGGTCACCCAGACAGGGCTTCAGCCCTTTGTGCTGTGCAGCCTGCATGGAAAATTGGGTCTTGTACAATAAATGGAAAGGACATGTGGGGTGCTAAAGGGCTCCGTAGTAAGACCTCTTTTTGTTGATGTTTTTAGAAGTGGCTGTGCAAAGTAAGGATGGTTTCTCTTAAAAAAATTGAAATTGCCTTGAAATTGATAGAGTTGTAGTCTTTCCATAGAGACCAGGCAGAATATCAAGTGTATAAACATGAGGAGACACCGTAACAAAACATAGAAAATCCTTTCCTCTTCTCCTTCTCCAAGCATTGTGCGGTCTATGCTGTACTTCAATTATATTTCTGAAAAAAGTACTCTGGATGAAAGTGAATCTGCCAATGACCGATTCATTAGTCCTGAAATGCCAACAATGTTGTCTGTCCATGTTAAACATTGCATTTTTAGAGGTGGTCGCAGTGGTTTTAAATTTAACTTTACATAATTTGAGATGATAATAAAGGTGGTGCAAGAGATGCATCATCCCTCATGGAGAATACGAGGGCCTCTGACCCCACGTAAGCTACTCATTTGTTGCTTTTGAGCTCAGTTGTAGAGAGAATTTTACATTTATTTATTTATTTATTTATTTATTTTTGCAGCTTACTACAATACAGTTTTATGAGGAGTAGTGTATCCGTGAAATGTGTAAAATCATGTAAGTGGAGTAGAGAAAACTCAGTGCAGTACTTAGTCAGAAGGGAAAAGATTTTCCAATTTTTCTCTCAGTTGACTGCACAGGTCCCAGTAGGCCTTTGTCTTTTTGTCAGGAGACATCAAGGTAATGTTTATACTGATAAGGGTTAATTTGCAAAGGATATAAGAGAAGTTCCTCTGCTGTTCAGAAGCCGGCAGTGTGGGAGCTTAAACAGTGAAAAGAAGTCAGGCAGATGGCATCTTAACATCTCATCCTAAGGATAGTACCTCAAAAGTGAAGCACCATTACAATGCACTGTATTGTCTTTGTTGAAATATAAATTCAAGTACCTGGTGAGGTGATCAAAACCCCTTATCCTTCTGATATTCATGTATATGACCTTTCAGAAGCCAAAGTTTATAAGAACAGGCTCACCAAATAACATATTGTAGCGCATGTTCAGCATAAGACTTAGGAGGGACTAGATTGTCTGTTTCTCATGATGAGGTAGATGGTTGTATTGGTACATAAATCGTTAAAATCTTCCCTAGATCCCTGTCTAGTTTTGGAGACCCCAGCTTTGGATGATTACAGAGCAGGAATGGATAAGTAAAGTTATGCAAATTTGTAGGAACTAAAAGTGCTCCTTAAATAAATCATGGAATGTAAATAAAATTTGTTTACATATTCCATAAAATAGTAAATGAGGCACACTTGTAGAGTACTTTCCAGAGGGAAGTGCGCATGAAAATTAAAGTTCAAAAAGGAAACAAATTATAGAGTGATGTGAAAAAGTACTTCAGTAACCAGAAATATCCTTCCAGTCAAGTAACTGAGAGTGCAGCTGTACCTGTTCATGAGTTATGCACAAAAGTTTATGGGTAAGTAGGAAGTGGGTACAGTGCAGGAGTTCACTTCTGGATAGGATGGCAGACAATTACAGGATGCATGCATCCACACTCGCAGGCAGACTGCACACACAAACCTAGTAGCAAGTTAGAGCATCATGATATCTTTTGGAGGAATCCTAAGCTCACTGTGAAAACTTTTAGTTATGTACTCACCATAACTTCAGATGTTTGGGATCCATCTCGCCTACATTCTGAATGATGGGTTCGGAGCAGATCCCTCGGCTCCAACTCGGCACGCTTATGCTATAGAGCGAGGCCTCTTATTGGCTGAGCTTTCTTTATCCCAGGATGCACCACCACTAATCCCCCAGATCTTGTTTGTCCGCATTCATGCACACATGCACAGCTTGTTTATATAACATTGTTAGATGTTTCAGGATGAAACAACAGGATTCGGACCTTCTGATATCCTCTGATCTCCAAGGAAGGGGGAAGGAGGGTGGGTTATTAGGAATGTAGGCGAGATGGATCCCAAACATCTGAAGTTATGGTGAGTACATAACTAAAAGATGTTATGTGATCCGATCTCGCCTACATTCTGAATGATGGGACAGCGTCCCTAGCACCTAAATCCCGGGTGGCTCATTGGAAAACACTCCTGAGCACTGTGGAACCAAATGAAGCTCGTCCTCTAGATGCCACATCTAATTTGTAGTGAGAAATGAAAGTATGCGGGGAAGACCATGTAGCCGCAGCACAAATGTCACCAATAGCAAGCTTAGAATGAAATGCTACCGAAGTAGCCATAGCCCTTGTAGAATGAGCCTTGACAGCGGTGGAAAGCTCCTCGTTAGAAAAATATAAGCTTGAGTAATACAGTCCCTGATCCATTTGGCAATAGTGACCTTTGTGACTGCTTTGCCCAATTTGTTTTCTGCAAAGGACACAAATAACTGATCTGTATTCCTTGAATGTTTGGTCCTATCCAAATAAAAACGTAACTGCCTATGGACATCTAGTGTGTGGAAAATAAATTCCGCTTCATTGGAGTATTTTGGGAAAAACACTGGGAGCTCTAATGACTGTTGTAGGCATAAAGTAGAGCAGACTTTAGGAACAAAAGAAGGATTCGGTCTGAGGGAAACTCTGTCTGGATGAAAAACCAAGTACGGAGGTTTTACTGACAAAACTTGAAGTTCTGAAACCCTTCTGGCTGAAGTAATTGCCACTAGGAAAGCTGTCTTCCATGATAGAAACTTTAAATCACAGGTAGCTGCCGGTTCAAAGGGGGAAGAAGTCAAGGCATGTAATACTATATCGAGATCCCATGGAGGTGCAGGATGAGAAACTGGAGGTCTTAATAGAGCAGCACCTTTCAAGAAGGTCTTACACAACCTGTTGCTCATTAAAGGTGGGTCTATGGATTCATGAAAGTTAGAAATTGCTGCCAATTGTACTTTGATGGTAGAAACAGAAGAGCCTTGGTTGAAAAGAGAGGTTAGGAACTTGAGTACTTCTGCTACGGGAGTTGAAATGGGATCCAGGCCCCGGAGTTGAGCCCATATAGCAAATCTTTTCCATTTGCTAGAATAAAGTTTCTTCGTAGTCGACTTGTGGGCTGAAGACAATATGTGCACTACCTCTGGGTCTAGTGCATGTCTCCTGACTATGGTTGGAAGAGGAGGAGCCAGGCCGTCAATCTTAATGTGTGTAGGGACTGGCGTAGTAGTCCCGACTGATGAGTCAGTAGGTCTGGGATCTGGTCCAGGAACCATGGACCTTCCAGAGCATGTTTCCGAAGATAGGGAAACCAGACTTGACGAGGCCAGTAAGGAGCAATTAAGATCATCTTGCTCCCTAAGAGAGAAGCCTTCTGAATTACCTTGGGTAGTAGCGGAACTGGAGGGAAGGCATAAAGCAGGCCGGTGGGCCAAGGGTGGACTAACGCGTCCATAGGGCTCTTCCCCGGAGCCGGGGATAGGGAGAAAAAATCCTTGCACTTCGCATTCAGAGGAGTCCAACAAGGAACTCCCCCTTCGCTGAAAATCTGTCTTGTAATAGTTATGTTCAGAGACCACTCGTGAGGAGAGAGAATGGTCCTGCTCAACCTGTCGGCTACGACATTGGATTTGCCCGGTATGTGAGTTGCCACTAGGAAGCGATTGGTTGAGATTGCCCATTCCCAGACCCTCATCGCTTCTCTGTAAAGAGGATAGGATCTGGTCCCTCCCTGCTTGTTCAGGTACCAGACAACTGACATGTTGTCCGTGTGAACAGCAATTACGCCCTGAGGGAGGTAACAGTGAAGGGCTTGAAGGGACAGGAGTACTGCTCTCATCTCTAGGATGTTGATGTGGAGAGAGGTCTCTTCCGGATGCCATTTGCCCTGGACTGACCTGCCCAGGGAATGACCCCCCCACCCGTCTGGGAGGCGTCCGTGGTCAACGTGGCTGCCGGAGGAGGAAGAGCAAAGGGTCGACCCTGATCCAAATTGGAAGACACTAGCCACCAGGGAGGGGCTCGCCTCCAAGATTCTGTGATCCATATTAGATGATTGAGAGGGAGTTCCTGAAAGGACCATTGAGTTGAGAGAAGCCACTGGAGGATTCTCATGTGTAACCTTGCCAAGGGAACTAGCAGAACTGTGGCAGACATTGATCCCAATAGTTGCAAGACCATTCTGGCTGGGGCTTTGGACTTGGGGAGTAGGGCTCGTACCTGATTTTGTATGATCTGAATTCTGTCTGCAGGTAGATAGACCCGCATCTGGTTTGAATCTATCTCTGCCCCTATGAATTTTAACCTTTGAGATGGCCGTAACACAGACTTTGGCCAATTGAAGGTGATTCCTAGGGAATTATCCAGTGATATTGTGGCCTGCAGGCTCTGTAGAAGTAGATGCTTTGAGGTGGCAGTTAGAAGCCAGTCGTCTAGGTACGGAAACACCTGGAATCCTAGACTTCTCAAGTGAGCAGTCACTACTGCCAAGCATTTGGTGAACACCCTGGGGGCTGTGGTGAGACCAAAGGGCAGCGCACGAAACTGAAAATGACTGCTTCCTAGGCTGAAGCGCAAGTGTCTCCTGGACGTTTGATGTATTTTGATATGGTAATACGCGTCCTTGAGGTCTATGGAGCACATCCAAACACCTTTCTCCAACAATGGGAGAATGGTTTGTAAAGTGACCATTCGGAACTTGGACTTCTTGACTGAACGGTTTAGGTTGCTTAGGTCCAAAATGGGCCTCAAGTCCCCGGTCTTTTTTGGCACTAAAAAGAATCTTGAGTAAGTCCCTAATCCAATCTGGTCTGCGGGGACCGGTTGGATGGCTCCTTTTTGCAGCAGTTTTGAAATTTCTATGGCTGCGGTATCCCGTTGACTGGGCGGCGGGTCCGGGATTCTTTTGGACTGAGGGGGGGGACAACAGAATGGGATGGAGTAACCTCCGGCGATAATTCGAAGCACCCATCGGTCCTGAGTGATCCTTTTCCAGGCCTTTAGGTGCTTCGAAAAACAACCCCCGACTGGCTCCGGAGCAGCACAGCCGGGCAATCCTTCAGGGACTATGAAAAGTTGAGGAGCCACGAAAGGACTCGCGGTCTCCAGTGTTGCGGGGGCCTCTGCCGCCTCTGGGATGGCGTCTTCCTGATGAATTTCCCCCTCCTCTGCCTCTGGAGGGGGAACCTTCCTGCTGAGAGGAGTAAGACTTCTGCGATCTCCGGAACCACATCTTCCCTCCTCTTTTAGCCTTGGAATAAGGCCGAAAGGGAGTGGAAAATCGTGCCCCTACGGCAGTCAGAGTCTTACCCTCCTGTTCACAGCGGGTAAGTGTGTCTTTCACCTTGGGCCCAAACAGGGAGGACCCATCAAATGGGGCGTCGGCGAATGAAGACTTGAAGGCCTCCGCAAAATGACACAGGCGAAGCCAGGCTTGTCTCCGTAGCGCAATGCCTGTACCCGCCGCTCTACTCGCCCCCTCGGCCGCATACGAGATGAGCCTCATGGACGAGTTCGAGATGGATGACATCGTAGCCAGCTGAGATCCAACCGTCTGGGCCAGCTCCTCAGGCAGGTTACCTAAGAGGGTATCGGATAGCTCCTTAATCAGATCCCTCTGGAATCTCGTAAAGTGCGTTAGGTAGTTCAGAGACCTCAAAGTAAAAGCTGCTGAACTAAGGGTGCGCTTGCCGTACCTATCCATGCTCCTAGACTCCTTATTAGGAGGATGGATGGACGTAGAAGCCTCTGCTACATCCTGCTGTGTAGCAGATGCCACCACCATAGCATCCACAGCCACACCTTTTGTGAGGAACTCTTTATCTGGGGGTGCTGAAAGAAATTTGTTTGGATGAGCGGGCACCGGTTCCACAGAGTCTGGGTGTTCCCACGCCCTTCGACAGATCAAATCCAAGAGCTCGTCGAAGGGCGGAGACACCCAGGAGGCGGAGGGCTGAGCCCCGAAGGCCTTCAGGAACACCGACTCATCAGCAGAGGGAGGTTTGGACTGCCAGCCGCCTCATTGTTTTAGGGCTTCAAGGATGTCTGCAAAGGAGACATCATCCGAGGACGACTTGGGGGACCCCTCTGCATCATCGAGATCGGTGTCAGATGTCAAAGACTCATCAGGGGAGTCAACGTGCTTCCTCTTGCACGTTTTCTTCCTGGGAGGTTCATCCGAAGAGGCTTCAGAAGGACCTCCAGGAGGGGGAGAAACCCCAGCGGGGGTAACCTGAGGCCCAGGGGCTCTGCTGTCTGCTGACAGGGGAACTGCCAACCACCCAGTCTCCAAGAGTAGGGAAGGAGCTGGGGAAACTGTGGAGATGGCCAAAGAAGATTTGGCTAGAGCACTCCTCATAGCCCTGAAGGCGGGACCACCAGAATCCTGGGAAGGTCCCCCCGCCGTGGCCACGACAGTGGACGGTACTCCCGCCGCCGACACACCAAGAGGAAGACTTGGGACCGAAGGCATCAATCCCGAAGCCTCCCCCCCAGGGCCAAAGGAAGACGTCCGCGCACTGAACTCCGACCCAGGGGCCGGAGTCGGAGCAAGGGTCGGGTCTGACCCTAACACCTCCACTGGTTCCACCAACACCTGCTCCAACGGTGCCGAAGCTGTTGGAGGAGGAAGAACTGTAAGGGAGTGGACCATCGGCTCCGAAGCCAAATGGGCTGGAGCCGAAACCATCTTTTGGAACACCGGAGACTGGAAGAGTCGAAGGAGCACCCTGTCGATGTCCGAATCAGACATCCTGGAAGATCTCGAGGATACCGATCGGGCCCGAACCGATTTCTCCATCGGCTGCGAAGGGCCTGGGGACCGGCTCCGAAAGGATTCCACTATTATCGGCTCCGAGGAAGCCTTCACCAAAATTTCTCTCGGCTCCGATAAAGACTTCGGCTCCGAGGGGGAAGTGTCTGAGCCGATGACCCTTATTGGCTCCAATATCAGTGGAGCTGATGAGGATGACCTGCCTCTCGATGCTCCAGACCTCGGCTCCGAAACCAGAGGGGTCGAGGTAGGAGGCATCGAGGCAGACCGTTCCAACCTCGGCTCCGAAGTCCGTGGAGCCGATGGAGAAGTCTGCTTACCTTTTTTAGCTGTCGGCTCCAACTGACTGGTCGGAGCCGACACTTTCCTCTTCTTAGAAGGAGACGGAGAGGAAGATAAAGCCTCCTCAAAAGAAGGCTTGATTAATCCTCTAAGGATTAATTTGTTTTTCCTCTCCTGGAGGACTCGAGAGGAAAAAGCATGGCACACACTGCAGGATTCTTGGAGATGTTTGGCGCCAAGACAATAGACGCACGAGGAGTGGTCGTCCGTAATGGACATTTTAAACCCACACCTCGTGCACTTCTTAAAACCGGATGGTTTATGTTCCTTAGACATAGTTATGAAAAAACAGAAACAACAGTAAACTTTAACAGCTTTAGGACACAGGTAAATAAGTATGTCAAAAAAAATATAAACAAGAAACTTTTTTTTTTTTTTTTACACAGTAAAGAATAGGAAGAGAGCAAGGAGGGTCAAGACCCTCTAACTCAAACGGGTACTTGACCCACACACAACCACCAAAGTAGTTAGAACAGGGGAAGGCCCCTCTGACTGAAAGGAACTTTCTCTGACAGGAATTTTAAGGCAAAAATCAATAAAATACCAAGAGACACACTCATAAACAAAAAACAGCCGTTAAAACAGCTTTTGGGTTGAAAAAGAGAAATTTTCTGACAGGAAAAGATACTATAAATATAGTACTTAGCCCAGCCAATGTTGAGACCACGTCCAAGCTCTGTAAGCGGCAAATGAGATCTGGGGGATTAGTGGTGGTGCATCCTGGGATAAAGAAAGCCCAGCCAATAAGAGGCCTCGCTCAATAGCATAAGCGTGCCGAGTCGGAGCCGAGGGATCGTCTCCGAACCATCATTCAGAATGTAGGCGAGATCGGATCACATAACATCCAACATTACAGCAGGGAGGGGATGCAGACTCCACATAGATGGCACCCGAGCTGGGAATCAAACTAGAGAACCAAGTGCTGTGAGGTGCCAACTCCATTGCAATTTGTCAACCATTTCTTGTATTCCTGTTTAGTACAGAAAACTGTCTTGTAGAATCATCTGAATTTGTCTTCCTTGTTACTTTTACAGTACGATTATTTAGTTAGATGCGTCTCCTGACACATTTTTTGGTAGATTAAGTGTACCTGGTTTGTTTAGTGGGATTCATAGCTGTTATGTTAAGTCTACGGCTAGGTTGCGTTTTATAAGTGTTTTATTGTTATTGAAACAATATTTGGGTATGCACAGCGCATATGTGGGCTGTCTTATCTCGACTTTTATCTTTTCTGTTACAACAGCATTTTTTATAGAAAGAAACAAGGTGCTATTTAATTTTAAGATTTGACTTGGTTAATTTAGGTTAATTAAGCAATGACGTCAACAGCCATCACATGATTGTTTTAATTGGTTTTAAATGGGAATTGTTGCTTGCATTTCTTGTTCGTTTGTTTATTCTGAAGAAGGAAGGGTATTGACCCTTCCGAAAGCGCTAAATTAAATCAGTTTTCAATATAATTTATTTGTTCAGTTTTTGGCTCAGTTCTTCACTTTTTGTGATTTTACAAGTTTGTTTAGTCTTTGTGGTTCGTAGCTCTGGTGGATGTAAAAGATCCTACAGCACTTATCAAAAAATAAATAAAAAAGTATGGAAAGTTTCTCAGTGCCCTGGCCAAGTTCCCCTAGTCAGTTTGTATACCACCTTGGGTCTCAAATACACCACTGCTTAGTGGGACTAACCTAGTCACCAAAAGCATAAGTAGCCAAATATTTCTTTATTAAAGTTTATGATATTAGGTATCAGACTAAAGTCTGTTACTTCTTACTTCCAAGTCAGATTGGATTGACTTTTAAAAACTGCATCAAGTGTCTTGAGTGGTTAGAGAGCCATAAACTTATCTTGAACAATGGCAGAATTTGCATACTGTGAATTGAAAACATCACATTTTGTGGTGCTGGAAACACAAAAGGGGCACTGCTCAAACAAATACCACTCTTTAGGGACTTGGAATTTGAGTTGCAAGCAAACCATCCTTTTCATATAAGTTGGACCAAGTATTTAAGGAATCCTGAAGGAACTTGAATTTGATTTTATATTTTTAAAACCAGTAAGTCATTTCAGATGTTCTAATGCCTCTTTTTACTTTTCTTGTATATGCAAAACTTAATTATTGTATCTTTTTCTGGACCCTGGCAAAAGAAAAAACACATTCAAAGATTGGAAAGAATTAGGCTAGGGCATATATTCACTGCCCAGATTACTTGGGTTGTAGTCATATTTACTCAAAAATATCAGCTCATTTTGACAGGTCATAATGGTAATATCATAGTCCGTTTTTCATTCTTTAGGGGTGATACAGTCTTGCAGCCTACAGGAGAGAGGCAGTGAGACAGGTTTTATTTTACCTGTTAGTGATAGTTTTGTCTCTGAAATGCAGTGAACTTGAGTGAAAACCGTAAACTAAGGGGGTGTGGGAGGCAAAGTCCCCTCATGGGATTGTAGGATGCTTGATCCTTGTAAATGTTTTTTTTATTTGTGTCATTTGCTTATAAAATGATGAGCTCAGTAATTTTGTTAGAAGAATGTGTGCAGTCAAGCTGTCATTATAAAATACTGATAACCTACTTTTTTACCTACCCTAACGCCTACTTTTTGGCGTTTTCCAGCTTGCTAAACTTGATATCTGTATTAGGAACTGTATTTAGAACACATCTAGAGCCTGTTTACTGCATTTCCTGTGTTGCACTTATTTTAAAATCGTTTTTTTCTTAAAACTTGCATTTTACCTGTCTCTGGCCTAGCACTCAAGTGTAGGGTCATTTATTGCACTGTTCTAAGTTGTTGCTACTTGTGTATCTCTGCTATCTTTAAACAAAACAAAAAAATCTTGCTTTTTTCCCACTTTCTGAAATTAAAAAAAAAAAATTCAGTTACAGATTTGCTGTTCTGAACTGTTTGTAAGTTTCTTGGAGGCCATTGCTTGCTTCGGCTAAAGGGAAGTCTCTGTGTTCATCAGTGGCAGTGGTAAATACTGAGCAGCCTGCCTGCCCCTGTGGGAGTGGTTACTGCCTAGAAACTGTAGTTTTATTGGCCATCTTGGGTCAGTTCCAAACTCCTTGATCCCCCTCTCTTAAAACCCTCTTTTGCACATTTTTGCACATAGGACTGCATCGGGCAGCGCCGCTTAATCAGGTTTAAACTATTCCGGGCTCCACAAAGTGTGCTCTTCACTTTTTCCCTTAGAACTGTTCCAAATCTCAAAGTAAGCACTCTATTTTCCTTCTAAAACCCAGCAGTAGCTGGGATGTGTCTTTTATAAGTAAGCACTAATAAACTAAAGCACTACACCTTCTTATACTCCCTTTAAGTACTTGGCTCCCTATTGGTCCTTTTTGATCAAGTCAAAAAGTAATTCCTTATACTATTCTGGCATGTCCAAAAGTCAGTTTCAGGTTTACTCTCCAGTCCCTCTGGTGAATATGGGAATCTTGAGGCAATGTTACAACTGCCTTATGTACACAGACCACCCTCTCCTCTTCCCAACAAGCTCAAATATATGTGAGAGATGCAACTTTATAGCCAAACTGGAGGCTGAGCTCTCTCAACATAGTACTGGCACGGTCAGTCTGGAGGAGAAGGTAATGACACACACCACAAATCCAGTCTCACATAGACCTATCGCAACAGCAAACCAAACACATAAACACACAAAAATATACTCGGAGGCTCTAAATAAAAATCTGCCCAAGCAACAGAGACCTCCAAAGCAGACATCCAAGCAACTGCTACCCCACAACAATACCCACGTATCACATAGTTCACAAAGTCAGTGTGCCACACAGTCACAGCCCTTAAGGCTAAACAACACACCTAATACACTTGTAATAGGTGACTCTGTTGTCAGACACACTGACGTCCCTCTTACCAGGCTGAACAAGGAGGTCACTGTAAGCTGTCTGTTGGGTTCCAGGATCCACCCACATAACACAAGCACTCGGGTCACTCCAAAGCAAGTACAAATATGACTCCGTCATTGTCCATGCTGGTGTGAATGACCTGAGACATACCTCCCTGGATTACATGAAAAGAGACATAGAAGAGCTCTCTGATCATGTGGCCCAGGCCGGTATGACCCTGATCTTGAGTAGCATCTTACCCTCACCAAGAATGATACCACAGTATAAAGACAAAATGATCAATTTCAACAATTGGCTAAAGTATTGGTGTCACTCAAAGGGGATCCAGTGTCTGTCAGCCTGGGATGATATGCTTGACAAGCCACGTTGCTTCACTAGGGACGGCTTACACCTGTCACCCCTGGGTTTTCGAATACTGGCCAAGGCTCTTGCTACCCCCATAGTGCCTTTTTTAGGCAAGGCTCAAAAGACAAACCCACCTTCTTAGACAACACAAGGAAAAAGAAACTAAGGGTAATGCTGCTCAATGCCAGAAGTCTAAACCTCAAGATGCACGCACTCGAGGCTCTCCTCAGTATGGAGAATATCGATATCTGTGCAGTAACAGAAACCTGGTTCAAGGCTCCCGAGAGCACCCCAGCACTACCAGACTATACCTCATACCATGCTTTTCGGCCCCAACACTCGGACCAAACCACAAGAGGAGGGGGAGTATCCATATTCATCAAAGATACCCATACCTCCAGGCTAGTGGCACTGCACGAAGCATCTGAGACCATCCATGTGCAACTAACTGTGGGCAAAACTGCCTTCCAGTTTGTAGCCTGCTACAGACCACCCTCCCAAACTCAGGAACCCCACTCGACTTTCCTGAAGACACTGGAGAATATGAAGGTCTCTCCAAACACCATTATATTGGGTGACTTTAACTACCCAAACATAGACTGGGAGCACTACTCAAGCCCCAACACCCTAGCCCAACGGTTCCTAGAATTTATAAACTCAAATGCTATGGAACAACTGGTCACCACTCCCACAAGAGGGGAAAACATATTGGACCTGATCATCACCAACATGGGGACTCTATGTTCCATACCAGAGGTATATACCCCTCATTGGTAAGATCTAACCATAAATTAATCACTATGGACATCCATATCCCGTCCTCACCCCCAGCAAAGGAAACCACGGTCAAAAACTTCTCAAAAGCAAACTTCCCACTTCTCAAAACTGAGGTGGAATCCTTCAAAGCCCCAGGGCCAGTGGAAAATATGTCCCAAACCACAGAATCCTTTACAAACGCATTCTATGGATACCTACAGGAATGCATGGATCATGCTATCCCAAATAAAACCAAGACACACTCCTCCAAAGGCAGGAGACCTGTCTGGTGGACCCCAGCCATAAATAAGCTGTACAACAGAAGGAGGAAGCTAGTGCATGATGGAGCAAAATCCCTGAAAGGGAAGGCGACTCTGATCAGTACTAGCAAGAAACTACGATCCCTCATAAAATCATCTAAGGCTAGCTTCGAAAGAAAAATTGCACAAGACGCTAAAGATAATCAAAAGACTTTCTTTAGTTATGTCAGAAACCTGGGTGGAAACTCCCAGATATGCTCTGAGTTAGTGCAAAATGACAAAAAAATACACTGAACCCACAGACATTGCCAACATCCTGGCAGACAGGTTCAGTGCAAACTCCCCCCCCCCCCTGGCCAAATGAGCAAATGACTATCCCAACAGAGTGTAGCCTCCCTGACATCACAGATGCACAGGTGAGAGCTGCCCTCTCCAAAGCAAAAAACACAGCATCAATGGGACCGGATGGTGTCCCGGGCTGCGTTTTACATGAGCTCCAAGAAGAACTGAACCCTCACTTAAAATCACTGTTCAGTCTCAGTCTTACAACAGGATATGTACCCAAAGAATGGCGTACTGCAACAGTGGTCCCACTCCATAAAGGTGGTGCCGCAATGGACCCTGGAAACTATCGCCCTATAAGCCTGACTAGCCTGGTCTGCAAAGCTATGGAGCGTATCATCATGGAACTCATAAACAAAGACACTGGGAACCTCCAAACACTGGATCCTACCAAATTTGGCTTTGTTAAGGGCAGATCTTGCCTCTTGAACCTGGTCAATTTCTTTGAAACAGTCACCAAGGCCATAGACGAAGGGAAGGTAGTCCACACAGCCTACCTTGACCTTGCAAAAGCCTTCGACACAATACCCCACTCGGGCATCATAAATAAGCTCACCAGCTTAAACGTCAACCCCTATGTCACAAGATGGGTTGCAAACTGGCTTAGGGATAGAGCCCACATGGTCAGAATTGCAGGTGCCATGTCAGACTTTAAACCAGTTACAAGTGGCATCCCACAAGGCTCAGTCCTGGGACCTCTCTTGTTCGGTATATATTTCTCTGAGGTACAGGCTAACACAGGAGGACTATGGCTGACAAAGTTTGCAGATGACTGCAAACTGGGGGCCATAATCGACTCGCCGGCTGACACAAGCATCCTCCAAAAAGGTCTCACAGAGACGGATAACTGGTGCCAAAGCCATGGCCTAAAGCTAAATGCCAAAAAGTGTATAGTCATCCCCTTTGGGAAAAACAAAGTGCCCACAAATTACCACATAGGTGGTAATCCATTAAGTACGGAAGAAGTAATTAGGGATTTGTAGACCCAAGTAGATTGCAATCTCTCCTTTGACCATCACATTGCCAAAGGGGTTAGAAAGACATTCTATATAGCCCACCTTATCACGAAGGGGTTCACATCTAGATCAAGAGAGGTCATTGTGCCCCTCTACTCATCAGGCCCGTAATTGAATACAATGCCCCATTTGGGATGTACCTTACCCGACACCTGCTACAACTAGAAAGACCCCAAAATACCTCACCAAGAGGATCAAGGGACTCAAACAGATGCCCTACACAGTTAGGCTAAAGAAACTCCAGCTCTACTCAGTTGCTTAGCGCCTACTCAGAGGCAATCTGTGCCTGACGTATAAAGCCATGTCCATCCCAGAATTAATGGACATGCTCCACCTCAAGAAATCCAAATCCATGAGAACTACACGCTCCAGTGACTTAAACCTCAGCACAGAAATAAATAGAACATGCTGGAGGGACAGATTCATATCCCAGAGGCTCCCCTCACTCTGGAACAAAATCCCAATCCATGTCAGACAGAGCCTCTCAATGACCCTCTTCAAGAAGAATCTTGACATTTGGATGGGAGATCGTAAATTTACCCCTGGGATCTCTTCTGTGTCACTGCTAGACAGAGGCATGGTAAACTAATCTTAAATGGGCTATCTTCTGTTACCTACTATACAGAGACACAGTCAACTAATCTAAGAAGGGTGGCGAAAGCCAAACACACTCTGGCTAGGCTTGTAAATGCCCTAGGGCAGATAGCCTAGTATCAATCTATGAACCTATAACAAGCTTATGTGGTGTAAGCTTGGGTATGTTAGAATCTTAGTGGATGGATGCAGGTAGTTACTACCTTTCTCTAGTCTTGTCCCTTCTTCCTTTGCCTCTTCTCTTAGATCATTTCATATTTCAGGCTTTTTTGAGCCATCAGTTATTCTTACTGATTTAAGTGCTTCACAACCTGTATCAGAGCTGAATCCTTTCATCTCTGTAGTGTCTCAGTCCATCCATCCATCCACCCACCCACCCACAATCCCCTTTTCCATTTTTGCACATTGGATCGGGTGTCTACCCTGCCGCAGCTGTCATTCCATACCACATACTTAGACGCACACTCACACCTATGGCTAATTTAGAGTTTCCAATCCACCTACTGCATGCCATTGGAATGTGGGAGGAAACTGGAGCACCTGGTGGAAACCCATGCAAACACAGCGAGGACATACAGAAAGCACCCCAGCCAAGAATTGAACTGGGGAACCTCTTGTTGTGAAATGACAACACTATTCGCTGTGCCATTCTGCTTCTTTATCAACATTGTTATTTTTCTGGAAGCACTTGATTTACGGAAGTGGCTGGTGGACTGAATAGCTAGCTAACCCCAGTTCACTGTAATGCATAGTCATTTAACATTTATTATTTTTCTTCAGAAATCTACAGTCAGACTTCAAATGAATATGCTTTTATGATGGTGATAAGCTGTTGCTAGTCTCTTAACATGAAGCTTCTGTATTTATTACTATTTTTATTGTTTTAATGTCTTTTAAAAAATTAAAACAGCGACTTAGGGAAAACAGGACTAGGATAACAGTGATTACATTAATCTAAATTACATTGTCAAAAGAGGCAGCAAAATGAACTGAAAAAATGGGAGACTTCTACCTTTTCTGATGAGAATACTATTCTTCAAATTACTACAGAAACAAGTTCACAGGGACTTCCAAGATGGCTACACACTGATCAGCAGCTTAATTTCAGCACTTCCAGTGTGAAAACATAAACTGAGGAATTAGGGCTAGTAATTCTGACAGCCTTTGTAAAATACAGTTACCTGCTAGTAAGTACACTGCCTGGTTGCCAGAAAAGAAGAAACTTGGCGAGCTTGAAGGGAAACCAACTCAAAAAAAAAGTAAAGAAAAACACTGACTGGGGAAGAATCCTGCAGCTGTTCAGCAAAAAGCAGTTCAAAATCCATCTCTGGTAAAAAGAGATGGCTTCCAATACTTTAGTGGAAAAAAATAAAACAAATCAAATGTGTTCAGAGCTGATTAAAATAAATGAATCATTGAAGGAGTATGTCAACTCAAATAAAAAAAATAGAATATTTAAACAGCTATTCAAATGACTTGATAAAATAGAGGCTGAAATGAAGACATGGCTGTATGAGTATGATTCATGACTTCTGCAGGAGACCGGTTTCAAAGATGTCAGCATTAGAGGATAGAGCATGTAGAGAAAACCTGAGATTTTCTGCTGTACCAGAGAAACTGAATGGAAGAGCTGAGGGCAGTTGTAGTTTCCATGGAGACAAGCTGACTACAGGTGCGTGCAATTAATCTTCAGAGTTCTTACCCTTGTTTGCTGAGAGAAATGTAAATTGTAAAGGTACAAGGAGAAGAAGCTGAGTAAAAAATAAAGTTTGAAGTTTTTAGAAGATGAATAAGAAATAACTTTCCATGTAGCCTAAATACTTCAGTGCATATACTAGAAACATGTTTTAGTTTTGTTAAAAGATACCCAGTGCACTCTTTCTTAAGGGTAATAAGTGTTTTCTAAAGGTATACATGCTGTTTTTCACAACTGGGAGGGAATTACAGATAAAAGAACAGACAGCAATTAGTGTAAGTGGGAGCACAGGCTGTAACATGCATTTTTAGCATGGCTAACCTTAGTTTTAGGTTAAAAATGCATGTGGGTGCAGTTGTCGATTTGTGACAATTGTAGCTATCAGGAAAATTAAACTTCATTATTTGAAGATGTACAAATGTTGTGGGTTTGTTTTAAGTTATTAGATTATGGGGGTGTTTTTTGGTTGAGGGTTTTCTTTAACACAAAAAGTCTTGAAAATATGACAGGTTCAAATGGTGTTGACAAGAAACAACTGTATAAAAGATCACCTTGCCAAACATTAGTGGGTGTGTATAACAAAAGCTGGAAATAGATATTTAAAACAGCTGTTGTGTAATAAGTAGAAATAATACCTTTTTTATCATAATGACTACACTATCCATATTATTTTGGAATATAAACTTCCTCACAGGTATAAAAAAAGGTAAGAAAGTGTATTGAATTATATTAAGAAATACAGTGTGCAAATAGCAATGTGGAAGGAGACACATTTGGAAAGAAGTGAGCTTGTGAATTTGATAAAGAAAGGAATTCAGGAAGGATACTCAGCATAATATCAGGGACAAATGAAAAGGGAAGGAGTTCCAATAGTGGTAGAAGATGAAAAAAGATAATAATGACACCATTGTGGAAGCAAGTGGCTATTGGTAAGGGGGGATAATTATTCTGGCATATATCTGTATTCCACCTAAACCTGCTGTTATGAAGCTTAAGAAAATTTTGGGAGAAATAATCGTCTTTCAGTAGGCAATATTGCTTATAGGTGGGGACTGGAACTTGAATTGCAACAGTGAGGACTATCTGGGAGACCTAGAAGGGAAAATATAACAAAAGAGTATAGATTTCTGAAGTAATTTATGAAAATATTTGGTATGGAAGACATGAATTCAGTAGTCTGAATTCTGAGAGAATTTACGTATTATTCCCTAAGGTTTAATACCCGGGCTAGACTAGACAGAAATTATATTTCACAGGAATATATGCATTTAATTGAAAGCTTTAACATGCATCCAACAATTGTTTCAGATGATATGACATTAAAAACTAAGAAACTGCGGGGTAATGAAGTAAAAATGAGACAATGTTGCTTCTCCACCCAGTTGTTAAAAAGTCATGAATTTAGGGAATGGGTAGTGGAAATTATTTGAGAGGATAGAAATTTCTTCAGACATTATAGCTAGCGAGTTGGATAAAATGAAAGTGGAGTTTAAAATAGGGTGGAACAATTTAAAAATATATCATTAAGAAGTCACGGGGATTATTTGGAGGTGCTGAAAATGGTCAAAGTACTGCAGAATAAGTGGAATCTCACAGAACAAGAAGAGGCACAACAGCAGAGTGCCAAGGATAAAACGAGTAAGTATCTGGATAATATACATGAATTTAGAAAGACTGTTGTTAAGCAACTGTTTTTTTTTAAATAATAACTCCAGAGCACAAAAAAAATTTTAGCACAGTAACTTAGGCAACAGAAAGTAAAAAGGGTTGGTGCCAAAATTAGTGAGCCTATAACAAGAAAAACAGCCAGAGATCCTGGGGGGAAATTTTATGAATTTTTTTATAAAGAGGAAAAATGTGGAAATCAAAAAAGAGAACAAAAGGAAATATTTATGGAGGACCTAAGTATGCCATTGTTAGAGGTAAGTGAGGCTCAACAGTTAACAGTTAAAAAAAAGAGGAGATGAGATTAAAACAGTGACATATATTCAATCTACAGGAAATCTCCATGAGCAAATCATATTCCTGTGGAAGATTGGAAGCTAGGAGGGAAGAAAGTGATAATAATCTGGAAGGATTTTTTAACATTATTTAAAAAAAGAGTGGACGCACCAGTATTGTGGAAGAAGGTTGTAGTGGTTGTAATACCTAAAGACTGTAAAGATGCACCAGAGCCAGCTTCATATAAACCCATTTCAGTTTTAAACCATGATTATAAATTATTTATGTCTGTAATAACTAAAAGAATGGCAAAATGTATTGCAAAATTGATAGATATGGATCACTGTGGTTTTGTGGAGTGGATGCAAAGACATGACAACATTAAAAGTACAGTGATGACCCAGAAGGAAGCAGAATTCAGGAAAATACCACTATTGTTGGTGGGTCTTGATGCAGAGAAAACATTTTGACATAGTGAGCTGGGATTTTATGAATAGCGCAATGGAAGCATGTGCCTTCCTGATGCACTAATTCTTGCCATCAGTCCCTCATATGTCCTCCTAACTAACTGTATTAAAGTCTGAGGGTTACTCTCTGATAAGTTGTATCTGAGCATAGGAACCAGGCAGGGGTATGCTCTTTCCCGTTTGTTATTTGCTTTCTATTTAGAGCCACTGGCAAAGAAAATAAGGGACTCAGAAATTCAAGAATATAATTGGTATGGTAATCAAGAAAAGTTAGCTTTATTTTCAGACAATGTTATTTTGTACCTGATAAAACCAGAAATGTACATTTCAGTGTTGTAGAACATTTTGAGACAGTTTCAAGTCTTTAGAGGATATAAAATTAAAGAAGATAAAGCAAAGGCTATAGATGTAAATTATGTAGTAAAACATGAACTGGTTCAGCAGTAGCCATATTTATGGGGACATGATAAAATTAAGTATTTAGAAATGTGGATTTAAAAGGGTTCTGTTATGGCACCTAAGGATATGTGGGGAGAAACTAAACAAGATAATAAATAACAGAAATTGGAAGGTCTTGTTTGTAGATATGGATAGCAAGATACAAACAGTGAAAATGTTTTAGTCACTTTAGATGTCCTTCAAGGATGCATCTGCAGTCATAACATATGGGTTGTCCTGCCTCAGGCAGCCCTTTGGTCGGCCGGATTCCAAAGTCTGGATCTGGCCTCGGCTGATGTCGCATCTTCCCCGACGTCACAGCTGCTGGGGTATAAAGGCATCAGCCGACGCCATTTTCCTCAGTCTTTCTTGCCGCGCGGTGCCCGAAGCAGAAGCTGTTCGCAAGTGCCGGTCGGTCAGATCCAGAGATTCAGCTACCGAAGACTTCTAAAAAGCTAAGTACCCCGTTGGGGACTCTTTCTTGCCTCAGCCGATGTCAGACAAAGTAAATAATTGTTCAACTTGTGGGAAACAAATACCTCATAAGGATTTCCATTCCTACTGCCTTCCTTGCTTAGACCCAGACCACGACGTATCAGCCTGTTTAGCCTGTGCCTCCTTCAACCGACGGAATCTTAGACGTCGGTCGAAGTTTGCAGAAGAGTTTTTTGGATCCGCTTTTGCATATAAAATGCCATCTGAGACTCCGACTACGCATTTAGCCAAAAAACGCAAGGAAAAGGACCGACACTCGCGGCCTGTGGTTTCGGCTGAAACCACGGTTAGGCCTACCGCGAGTGTCTCGGTTTCGGCTGAAACCGAGGCATCGGTTCTTCCTTCTGCCGAAATCATTCCTCCGACAACCGAGGCCAGCCAGGCCCCGGCCGAGTTGGCTACAGAAATCCCTACCGAAGAAGCAAGTGCACGAGAATTGTCCGACACCATTCCTTTGGACATTTCCACTCCTGCACGTGGGGCAGCTAGGCCCCCTGCTTCTATGTCTATTAAGGCTTTCTCCAGGGCTAAAGCAGCTAAAATTACTAAAGCTTTACCTGCAAAATCAACCTCACAGAGACCTTCCTCAAGTACCCAGATTCTTAGTCTTGCTGAGGACCTTATTTCTCTGATTAGGGGTTCCCAACCTCACCTAGACAGGGCCTCCCAACCTCCTCCTGACAAAAGGCCCAGGACTGAACCCCCTGAACCTCTCTCCTCTGACTATTCCTCGGATGGATCTGATTTGTCAGACCACCACGAAGGGCCATACTCACCTTATGAGGACTCTGATGCAGAAGACTCTATCCCTTCTGCTTCCCCTCCAGAGGAATTCTCCTTTGGGGAAACTTTACACTCTATGAGGGAACACTTTCAATGGCAGGGTCAGGATTTTTCTGATTCTAGAAAAAGACTAAGGACTTTCTTACACTTGCCACAGCATAGGCCTTTAGCCATACCACCTGTGCTAACTGTAGTTGATGATGCATATAATAATGTTAGCTCTGCCCCAGGTTCACTTCCTCCGGCCCCTGCCAAACCTGACAGATACTACAGGGTTCCGGATTCCCACTTCCACTTGTATAAGGCCCATGCTGCAGACCCAGAAACTATTTCTCAGGGCCCAAAAGGTGTTGCAGCTGCCACTGCCAAAATACCCACTACCCTCTGAAAGGGAGTCAAGAGCATTAGAGAGATGGGGAAAAAAGGTTTATACATCTGCTACTCTTTCTGCCAGGGCTTTAAACTGTCAATTCCATATGATACAGTACCAGGAATATTTGTTAGACCAGCTGAATAAAAAGCTTTCTTCTCCTGAACCTTTAGACCGTAAGGCCCTTTAGGATTTGGTACACAATTCTCAGCAGGTCAGTAATCATTTTTTAAAATGTGGCTATGATGCACTGGAAGCTTCATTTAGATCAGCTATGACTGGGGCAGTAATTCGTAGACATGCCTGGCTAAAAGAACAATCCTTGCCGGACCATGTTAAGGCTAAACTCCTAGATGCTCCAATCGAGAAACAAAGTTTATTTGGCTCCCCCGCACAGGAGATTCTAAAGAAAGTGGAAGAAAAAGCAAAATCTGTGCAAACAGTTAAGGAATTTCTGCAGGTCCAACCTCTGAGGTTCAGCAGAAACTGGCCTTCAAAGAATTGGTCCTTTCCAGACAACTCCAAAGCACAGAGGGGCAGGAATAGACGCCCAAGAGGCAGAGGTCAATCAAAAGGTGGCTACAGGGGTCGCCAGTGGCAACCTGCTAACCAGAGGACTACTGCCACAGCTGCAACTACATCCACTTCCACAGGACAAACACAATGACTTGACTCTGACTCCGCCTACAAGGGAACAACTGGAAGCACCCTTGGGCAGAAAATTGGCTTTACTCTCAAACAACTGGCATTGCATTACAAAAGACAAATGGACATTGCAAACAATAGACAGAGGATACAGGTTTCATTTCCACATTTTACCAAGAAGGAGCGGAATGCCAAACCTTCCACCAAACCAGAAGCCAGAGGCTTTAAGACAAATCAACAATTTACTTCAGATGAAAGCAATAGAAAGGGTACCTTCTACGGAACAAGGCCAAGGGTTTTACTCCAGGCTATTCCTTGTACCAAGAAAAGAAACCCAATGGAGGCCTATTCTCGACTTGTCCACACTAAACACATATCTCATTGTGCCAAAATTCAAAATGCTGACCCTACAGCAACTTCTTCCCATGTTGGGCAAGGAGTCTTGGCTGGTTACTCTAGATCTCAAGGAGGCATACCTGCAAGTCCCTATACGACCACATTGCAGAAGACACCTCAGATATCTTGCAGGACCAGAGCATTATCAATTCTCAGCATTGCCATTTGGCTTATCTACTGCGCCCAGAGTATTCACGAAATGCCTGGCATCAGTAATTGCACATTGCAGGCTTCAGGGAATTCAAATCTACCCATACCTGGACGACTGCCTAATACAAGCGGAGAACAGGACAAGACTTACAAAGGATTTGGCCTATGTCATACACCTGTTACAGGCCTTGGGATACACAGTCAACATCCAGAAGTCAAGACTAGTGCCATCCCAAAGGATAACCTTTTTGGGTGCGGATCTGGACACAATAACTCAGATGGCTTTTCTCACAGAAGAAAAACAAAAGCAACTACCAGTCTACTTCATGGCTTTGACAAGACAAACTCAGCTCACTGCAAGGAAAGTCCTGCAGGCCCTGGGTTACATGGCATCTTGCATAATCTTGATCCCACATGCCAGGCTGCATATGAGGAAATTACAATGGTACCTAAGGAATGTATGGTCTCAACACAGGCACAGTCTAGAAACCATGATTCCAATCATTCCATGCCTGAAAAAGGAATTCCTGTGGTGGGCTCAGGCCTGCCAGTCCAACAGAGGGTTGCCTTTCACCAAACCACATCCAAGGCAAACCATCACCACGGACGCCTCAGACCAAGGATGGGGAGCACACATGGAAGACAAGGGCATCCAAGGCCTATGGACTCAAGACCAGCTGAATTTGCACATAAACCTAAAGGAGATGCTGGCAGTGAAACATGCAATCGAGGCATTCGAATCATTCCTCCAGCAAGGTCATCTGCTGATAAGGACAGACAATACCACAGTCATGTGGTACATAAACAAACTGGGAGGCATGCATTCCTACCCTCTATGCCGGATGGCAATGGATCTGTGGAACCTAGCCCTGGATCTCAACATCCATCTGCAGGCCAAATTCGTACCAGGAAAAGAGAATTCACTAGCAGACAGCTTAAGCAGAACTACCACGGATGCTCACGAATGGATGCTGTATCCAGACATCTTCAAAATCATAACAAACAAATGGGGAATGCCAGAGATAGACCTGTTCACCTCCCCACTCAACAACCAACTAAAGAAATTCTGCTCGAGTATACCACCCACAAGCCTGGAAGGTGGACTCTCTCTCTTTCAACTGGAATGCCCTAACAGTGTATGCTTTTCCACCACTTCCATTGATGTACAGAGTACTACTGAAGATCAGAGAGGAACAGCCAAATGTGATACTGATAGCTCCAGACTGGCCAAGACAGCACTGGTATCCGCTGCTGAGAAGCATGTCTCGGACGAACTCATGGCCTCTACCCCTATGGCCTCTACTTCTAACGCAGAACAACTTCAAGACACTGCATCCAAACTTGAAAACACTGCAACTGACTGCCTGGAAAATTGCCTAAAACAAAGCCAAACTGTCTTATCTCAAAGGGTCAAGGACATAATCCTGGAGGCTCGTAGACCCTCCACAAGAAAGTCATACTCAGCTAAATGGAAGAGATTTCTCATTTGGAGCACTTCAAAGGGTACAAATGTCACACTGGCAAACCTAGCACACATCCTAGAATACTTAGCAGAACTGTTCCACAATGGCCTGTCATATTCTTCCATTAAGATCCATGCTTCAGCAATTTCAGCAGAATACAACATGGATCCTCCTATCTTCTGTCACCCTCTCCTCAGACAATTTTTAAGAGGGATCAAAAATGTAAAACCTCCAAGAAAACCACCTCTTCCTGCATGGGATCTCAATTTTGTGCTGGAAAAATTAACACTACCTCCCTTTGAACCAGCAGCATCAGCAGACTTACAGTTCTTATCTTGGAAAACTGCTTTCCTTCTAGCAATCACTTCAGCAAGAAGAGTATCCGAGTTACAGGCGCTAATGGCAGTGCAGCCTTTCCTTATTTTTCACCAGGATAGAGTGTCTCTGAGAACCAATCCTACTTTCATGCCAAAGGTGGTATCCAGGGTATCCTTGAACCAAGCTATTCATTTGCCTACGTTCTTCCATAACCCACAGAACAGGGGGGAAAAACTACTGCACACCTTGGATGTACACAGACAATTACGCTACTATCTGGACAGAACTAAAACCAGCAGAAAAACTGACCAACTTCTGGTAGCATAGCAGCTGGAGTGCAAGGAAAAGCAATTTCCAAACAGACAATCTCTAAATGGATAGGAAATTGCATTCGTTTCTGCTACTCTTTTCATGGAAAGACAGCTCCTGAAAATATCAGGCCTCACTCCACAAGAGCCACAGCCACCACTACAGCTTTCCTACGAGGGGTGGCTACCAAAGACATTTTAGAAGCTGCTACTTGGAGCTCCGTGCATACATTTGCCAAGCATTACAATCTACCTTTATACTCCAGATCCCGAGCAGGTTTTGCAACTGCAGTTTTACAGGGGATCATAACTACACCATCGTTATCTTAGTACCTCCTCCCCCAGTTTGGCTATGGTATTCTACCCATATGTCATGACTGCAGATGCATCCTCGAAGGACATAGTACAGTTTTGTACCTACCATAAATGTAGATGTCTGATAGGTATGCATCTGCAGTCAGGATTACCAACCCACCTTCCCCTCTGTGGTATTCCTAGGGTGCTTACCCCTCTTTCAGCTAGCTGGGGGAATCTATTATGGTGTATTTGTTTGTATGTATATATATATATATATATATATATATATATATATATATATATATATATATATATATTGTTTTACTCTGGAATTTTCAATTTTTATCCAAATTTAGCCTTCCTAGAGGGCACCTGGCATCTGGGGCAAGAAACACTGAGGAAA